>NC_034409.1:77037189-77116573 GCF_002078875.1 Numida meleagris
AACCTCCCTTCAGGTAGTTATATTGAGCGATGAGGTCTCCCCTGAGCCTCCTCTTCTCCAGACTGAACAATCCCAGCTCCCTCAGCCGCTCCTCATAAGGCCTGTGCTCCAGACCCCTCACCAGCTTCGTCGCCCTCCTCTGAACACACTCCAGGGCCTCAATGTCTTTTTTGCAGTGAGGGGCCCAAAACTGGACACAGTAAGAGAACTGTCCAGATCTCTCTGTAGGGCCTCTCTACCCCCAGGCAGATCGACACTTCCTGCCAGCTTGGTGTCATCTGCAAACTTACTGAGGGTGCTCTCAGTGCCTTCATCCAGGTCATCAATAAAGATACTGAAGAGGACAGGCCCCAGCACTGACCCCTGGGGAGCACCACTTGTGACCAGTCGCCAGCTGGATTTCACTCCATTCACCACCACTCTCTGGGCCCAGCCCTCCAGCCAGCTCCTTACCCAGCAAAGAGTGTACCTGTCCAAGCCACGGGCTGCCAGTTTCTCCAGGAGAATACTGTGGGAGGCAGTGTCAAAGGCTTTGCTGAAGTCTAGGTAGACCGCATCAACAGCCTTTCCCTCATCCACCAGATGGTTCACTTGATCATAGAAGGAGATCAGGTTGGTCAAGCAGAACCTGCCCTTCACAAACCCATGCTGGCTGGGCCTGATCCCCCGGTTGTCCTGCAAATGCCGCGTGATCTTCCTCAGGACAGTCTGCTCCACAACATTCCCTGGCACCGAGGTCAGGCTGACAGGCCTGTAGTTCCCCGGATCCTCCTTACGACCCTTCTTGTAGATGGGAGTAACATCAAGCAAATCCCAGTCTTTTGGGACCTCTCCAGTTGACCAGGAATGCTGATAGATGGTGGAAAGCGGCTTGGCTATCTCCTCTGCCAGCTCCCTCAGCACTCTTGGGTGGATCTCATCCGGCCCCATGGACTTGTGGCAGTCCAGGTGGAGTAGTAGGTCTCTGACTGTTTCCTCCTGAATCATGAGGGGTTTGTTTCACTCCCCATTCCAGACTTCCAGGTCAGAGAGTAGAGTGCTCTGAGGACGACTGGTCTGGCTTTTAAAGACAGACGTAAAAAAGGCATTGAGAACCTCAGCCTTTTCATTGTCCTCAGTGGCCACATTCCCAGCTGCGTCCAGTAAAGAATGGAGATTCTCCTTGGTCCTCCTCTTACTGTTAATATATTTGTAAAAGAGTTTCTTGTTCCCTTTAATTCTAGTATTCAAGCTGGGCCTTTGCCTTTCTAATTTTCTCCCTGCACATCCTGACAACCTCTTTGTACTCTCCCCGAGTTGCCTGTTCCTTCTTCCACAGGAGGTAGATTCTCTTTTTCTCCTGGAGCCTCAGGAAAAGCTCCCTGTTCATCCACCCCAGTCTCCTTCCCCGCCGGCTCATCTTGCGGCTCAGGGGGACAGCCTGTTCCTGTGCCTTCAGGACTTCCTTCTTGAGGAGCAACCAGCCTTCCTGGACCCCTTTACCCTCCAGGACCGAATCCCATGGGACCCTCCCTACCAGCCTCTTGAACAATTCAAAGTCTGCCCTCCGAAAGTCCAAGGTAGCCGTTTTGCTGTCCCCTCTCCTGGTTCCACCAAGAATTGAGAACTCTACCATTTCATGGTCGCTCTGTCCAAGGCAGCCCCCAACTTCCACATCTCCCACCAGACCTTCCCTGTTTGTAAACAGCAGGACTAGCAGGGCATCTCCCCTTCCATACACTCTAGAAACCTCCTAGACTGCTTCTTCTGTGCCGTGTTGTGTTCCCACCATATATCAGGGAAGTTGAAGTCCCCCATGAGGAAAAAGGCAGGCGATCGTGCAACTTCAGCCAGCTGTTTATAGAACGCCTCATCTGTCTCTTCATCCTGGTTAGGCGGTCTATAACAGACCCCCACCAGGATGTCTGCCTTGTCAGCCTTTCCTTTGATCCTAATCCATAGACATTCAACGTTGTCTTCCCCAGTTGCAAGCTCAATAACATCAAAACACTCTCTAACATAGAGAACCACGCCACCACCTCTCCTTCTTTGCCTATCCTTTCTGAAGAGCTTGTAGCCATCCATCGCAGCACTCCAGTCATGGGAGCGATCCCACCATGTTTCCCTAATGGCAACTAAGTCATAGTTTGCCTGCCGCACAAAGGCTTCCAGCTCCTCCTGTTTGTTGCTCGTGCTGCGGGCATTGGCATAGACACACTTCAGCTGAGCCCCTTGCCTCACTCCTAATCCCGATGCCCGCCTAGGCACACCTCTTGCAGGGCTGGTTTTATCCCCTTCCCCCTTCCTCTCTAGTTCCTCTCTTAGTTTTGCCTTAGACAATACCAAGTCTTACACAAATTTATTTATTTTTCGTTTCTGCAGGAAAAAGCAGTGACAAAAACGCTGTATTGCACCCAAACAAGGATGAAGTATTTGAAGATATTGTTCAGGATCTGGTTAATCCTCAGCAACCTAAGGAGAATCAAGGAGGAACCTGGATAACAACAACCCCGTTAGGCATTCAAGTGGGAACCATAGGAGGAAGGCAGATGGATCTGGAGCCACTCTTATTCTATCAGGCAACTGACCCGGCTGATGGAATGGTAATACTATTTTTTTGTGTGTTATTATACCACTGTCTACTGAGCTAAGAGACAAGACTCCCATCATCTGTTGTAGAATGTGTTCTTTCAGAATATCTTACAGATTGTTATTATACTGTTACTAATATAAAAACTGTACATGTTGAAGAAAATGTAAATTCTTGGTCTCTGAACTAGATAAAGTTGCAGTAGTCCAGCTTCAGAGTTACAGTACATAACATCTTGCATTACTGTTGTTGCTGTTACAGGTATCTCTGTGCTAATGTTAATCCATGTTCCATTATTTCAGGTTATGACTGTACGAGACGATGAAGTGATAATTGTTGAGAAGCTGGATGGTAGCAGAGTAGTAGATCATGTGGATGGTACTAGGATCACAACTTTTTACCAAGACTGTGAAGAACATCTCACACCTCAGGATAGCAAGAAAACAGGTAAAATCAAAGGGGAAACATTTATATTTGTTTTATCTCATGATTGAGATAATTGTCAAAATATACTTTAATACTAGCTTATGCTAGTTGTAATCAAAAAGGCTTATGCTACTCATGCTAGTAGCTTAGATAAAAAAAAATTCCAGTAATGCAATGTAGGCTTGTTTGTACACCTGGTCTTTTTTTTTTTTTTGCCCATCAGTATTCAGTGCAAAAACTGCATTGCAGCAAAAATGCAGATTTCATTCTTTCTACTCATACATTTGCATGACTTGCCTTCACTATGAGAACACAATGCCTGACAGTTTTATTATCCTCATTGCCCACTCTACACCTACCCTGCTGTATGTAACATGTAAGCTGATTTAAGTTTTAACTGAATATATGTAGAAAGATTAGGGCATCCTCATATTCTTCAGAGTAACCATGGACTCTCCAGCCTTGGAGATATTCAGAATTTCATTGAATATGACTTTGGAAAATACCTTATGTAAATAAGTGAAACCTACGTTTGCCTGAAACAAATGAGGCTAATGTCATCCGTGTTTCTTCTGGCTGGAAGTATATTCTATATGCTTTGTTCAGTTGCTAGACAAGTTGTCTTTTGTGTAATTAACATGAAGTGTATATTTACTGTGTGAGTGTCAAAAATGTGTTCAAACAAAGCAGGAAGTTCTAGTTGTGTAGGGAAATAAAGTTATTCAGTAAATCGGAAATGTCCGTGGCCAAATTAATATACCAGTTAGATTTGTTTTCTGTGACTTGTGCTGCTGAATAGGAATTTCTTCATATCTTACAGCATGTATCACAGGCAGAAAGCATTTCAGTGATCCAGTTTGTATGTTACAAATATCCAAATCATTATGCTTAGTACTATACTTGATAAATTAGAATGTAGTCTCCTGGCTATCCTCAGATAATTTTTTATATATTCAGTGCGCAGTCCAAAAATCATAAGGTTGCATAAGTGTTTACATAACAAAATTAAATGATAAAGGATGTTATGAAAAATGTAAAGATAAAGGTCAGAGGAAAAAATATAAATTCAATTCTAGGACTTTTTAATTGTTCATTTACTCAGGTCTAGTTCTTCTGTATTAATTTCTAGATGAACTTTCAGAAATCATCACAAGGAAAGTGAAATGTATTCGAGTAGAAAATCCCAAATTTGCTACTGTTACAACAAATTGTGAGGATGGTACCTGTTGTACCATCTTTGGAGATGGGACATCTATTATAGCAAAGCCACAGGGAACATATCAGGTAGGAGTTACTTTTAGTTTGTGACAGTGATATTTATCTCTGGGTCCCAAGTTGCCTGTCAGCAGTTCCACCTTGACTATTTTAACTCCCCCTCTATGAACTTCGCAAATCCTGTGATTCTCTCTACTTTATACTCTGCCAATGTTTAAATAGTTCTTCACAATTGTACACTAAATTTAAGTCACAATTTTAGATTTTCTGAAGTCAAAATTCTACAGAGATTAACATCAGCCTTCTTCCTGGACCTCATCTTCCTTCTTTCTCTCTATCATTCCATCAAAACATCCCCAATTTTTACTGCAATAGGTCTTACCCATCAAGACAGGCTCCCTTTTCATTGATGAGGATTGCTCAGCAATTTATACCCATGAAGTCTGCAATTTCGCCACCAAGAAGGAAGGGAAACAAGCAGGGAGATATGTTATGAAACACAATTCCAGCACTATTTGTGAGGTGATGGATCCTGAAGGAAATCTCTTCAAGGTAAAATAGGTGGAGAGAAACAAGTTCATGCATTCTAAGTAATTGTATCTCATAAATAACTCTCAAAGTCTGTTTGTAGCCTTGTAGCACTTAAAGTAGCCTACCTAGCCAGAAGGAATCGTTCCTGAATCAGATCTCTGAATTGTTACTGAGAATGTGACTGGTTTCAGTCTTTACTTTTGTAGTATTTCCCTCTTCTTAGAGAGGTTGAAGTGAAACAGAAGGTCTGCAGTTTACTTCACCTATAAAGTGACTTGTATAATAGCAAAAAAGAAAATGAGCTCTGCAACTGTAGGTTGAAAATGAGAGAGGATATTGGCTTTTCAGAAGGACCTTAGAAACACTGTAATCTGCCTAGTAAAGCACATACTGTTTGTAAAAGTCAGTCTTAAAAGTCATACTGTTTGTGCTTTGATCTTTCCACACCTACGCCTAAGGCATGTTTTTGAGCTAGGTTAGTACTTAGCTATGAGTTCAGGAAATATATCATTTAAGTGTCTGTGACATACATATTGTTTTCTAAATGTGATATCCAATTGTAATCCTCCAGATTGTATTTATTTGTCATGTGCTCTGGTAAATCTGACGTAAAGTACAGTAATGAGGATGTAGAGGAGTTTCAAGTTTTCAAACATACAGTTTGGCACTGGACATATGCATTATGATGCCATTTTTAACCTGGTTTCCAAAGCTGGATAAATTCTGCTTGTATTTACATATAGTATCTGTCGATCCCTCTTTAATAAATTTTGAATTAATCATTGGAGGGGTAGAAATCTAAAAGGTATCAATTTCCTACAAACTCAGTGATATTATCATAGAAGTTGCTTGGCATCAGCATCAGAACATCCACCTTTTTTTCCCAGCTGATACATAGAGAATAAAAGACAGAGGTTGAAGAGGCTGTGAGGCAGTTGGTGGTGTTGTAGAAGCAGTGATCACAGGCAACATGGGGTGTAGTAAGAAAGGTGAGATGCAATATGAGAGGACGTAGACGTGAAAAATATCCAAAGGGAAAACAAGTTTCATTAGTTTCTACATTAACTGAGTATGTTTCAATTACATTATCCCACACTATTTTACTCTCAAGACCCCATTTTCATTGAGTGTGAGGATAAGAGAAGAATGCATGTGATGGAGCAGGTGTATACAGTACCAGTATCACCTTATGAATCTATGTTTAATAGGAAGCATCCAGCTTTAGAGTCCTGCCCAGCAAGGGTGTATTTTTGTATTAAGCTGCCTATTGATGCATGCAGATACATATGTTGAAAATGTAATGTAAACATAGATGGTCCCATTTAACAACTTAACAGTCCTCAAGCATGTCAGCATGTAATATTAGTGTTTCTGATGTCATGTTTTCCTAGTAATATGTTTTCACTTTTTTCACTGTATTTTCAGTTTTCTTCTTCGTTTCTTTTTCCTGTGAATTTCAGGTTGCTTAACAGGAAATATGATTTCTTTTGTCTCTTTTACTGAGCTGATCACATTTACAGTCCAGCAGTAAAGTTACTATTTTAAATACATCATGCAGCTCAAATCATTTTATATGATTTCTATAATAGGTCATGGCTGATGGCAACACATCTGTGCTTGCTCAAAGCATTGGCTTTGACAGCAAAGAGAATGAAAGTTCAGCATCGGTACTCCCAGATGTTAACAAATCTATCACTTATGATGAGCATGTCCCCAGGTAAACTTCACTAGATTCATAAGTTTACACTTTCTTTGCTACACTATATTTGTACAGGGTTTGTAGACTTGCACTTTTTGTTCATTACTGTGTATTTCCACACTTTCTGTCAATGTCTTGAAATTCTGTTTTCTTGTTATGTCATCACAGAGCTTTTTTTTGTCATCTAGAAAAGAACACAATTTGAAAGACTTGGATTTGATCAGGGTAGTGGGTTGGTATTTGCCAGCTGCCAGACCCGCTCTTTCACTTCCCCTCCTTGATAAGGCAAGGGGAGAAAATAAGATGGAAAAGCTTGTTGGTTGAGATCAAGACAGAGAGATCACATACCAATTACTGTAATGGGCAAAACAGACTCAAAGAAAGCTAATGTAATTATTGCCAAGATTTGGATAGTGAGAAAGAAAAACACAAACGAAAACACCTTCCCCTCAATCCCTTCTTTTTTGCAGGCTCAGCATGACTCCTCTACTTCTTCTCCCCATCTCCTCCTTCGCCATATAGGGGCTTGAGGAACAGGGCTTGTGGTCAGTCCTCACAATTCCTCTCTGCCCCTTCTTCCTTCTCAGTTTTCCCATTTTCCAGCATGTGCCCTCTCTGTGTGCTGCTGTCCATCAGGAAAAGCCTGCTCCAGTGTGGGCTATCCACAGACTGCAGTTCCTTAAGGAAATATCATAGACCTTCAAGATCATCAAGTCAACCTAACCTACAAAGTTCCAGCACTAAACCATGTCCTGTAGTGCCAGGTTCACGTGTCTCTTGTATCTCCAGGATTGGGGACTCCATCACTTCCCTGGGCAACCCATTCCACTTTGTGCTTGACCACTCTCTCCATGAAAAAATTCTTCATAATAACCAATCAGAACCTCCCTTGGCACAACCTGAGACTATTCCCTTGCATCCTATCACTTGTCCCCCAAGAACCTCTTTGCAGGGTTGTTAGAAAGAGTGGTGAGATCTCCTCTCAGCCTAAATAACCCCATTTTCCTTCAGCATCTCCCCATGACTCTTGTTTTCTACTCCCTCCACCAGCTTTGTTGCTCTTCTCCGCACATGCTTAAGCAATTCAACATCCTTCTTGTATTGAGGGGCCCAAAGCTGAACACAGTATTCCAGATGCAGGCTCACCACTGCTGAGTACAGGAGCACAATCATTTCCCTGATCTCGCTGGCCATGCTATTTCTGCTGCAGACTAGGATGCTGTTGGCATTCTTGGCCACCTTGGCACACTGCTGGCTGCCTGACAACCAGCACCTTTAGCTCCTTTTTTTGCTGGTCAACTTTCTAGCCACCATTTCCCAAGCCTATACCTATACATCAAGTTGCTATGACAGAAACGAAGGACCTTGCATGTAGCCATGTTCAGTGGCATGTGATTGGACTCAGCCTATCCAGATCCCTCTGCAGAGCCATCCTACCCTTAGGCCAATCAACTGTCCCCACTAGGTTGGTATCATGGGCAGCTCTGGCACCTGGAGCAACTCCTCCTCCTCTGTCCTTTGTATCTGCAAGGTTGTTTCTCACACTTACTTTCTCCCTCCTCGCTGCCTGTGCAGCATTTTACCTTGTCTTAAATGTGCTTTCCCAGAAATGCCCCCCCAGCTTGGGCTCAGCTATGTGGCTGGAGATAATGCAGCCAGCTGGAGCAATCTGTGTGTGGCACCGAGCAGCTCTGGCCACCCCTGCAGCCTTCCCCATTGCTGAAATCTTGCTTCCTATACACAATACAATCAGAGTTCTGTGGCTGCCCAGGTTCTTCATCATCCGTATGGATGGTTCAGGAAGCGAACTCCTGCGGTGCAAGGATGTGGAAGAGTATCTTGCTGAGGTCTGTGGTGATCCAGCTGTTGCAGTCTTGCAGGAACCTGTACAAGAATATCCAGGTAGGAAGATTTAATTTCTTTTCTGACAAACTAGTTACAGGAATAATCAAAAGTGGAGTCAAGTTTTGAAGCTCATTTGGACAGGAAATTTGAAAATGTTTTCCCTGTGCAGGTAGGTGTCCACTCTCCTGGAAGTGAAGCAAAGGGAAGGGGCTTGTGCAGAAACTCTGAGAAGCAGAGAATTAACTGAATGACACTGTGAAAGGCTAAGTGGACAAACAACTGTCATGTCTTTATCCACTCTCAGACATACAAAGAAAACTATCTGCCAGATGCATAGATTCTCTGTGTATCTCCATCAAAAACACTGAATATCTTGTAGTCTTCATTCAGTAATGTAGCTGTGTTTATCAATGAAGACAATCATAATCCGTTGTTGTCCCTTAGTATGGTTGTTGGGAAGAGTAAATGTACGTTATTAAGAAGCTGGAAAAATAGGACTGAAGTGGGGGATTCCAGTAGTACCTGGCAACCACCACATGACACCAATGCAATCAGTTACATCCTGACATGGTTGTTTATTATTGCAAAGTTAGTTGGAAATACTATGTTTCTGTAAATATATGGTGGCCTAACAGGTAGATCTAACAAAATAAATGTATCTTGAAAATGACACAAACAAATGAATATAGAGGGATGATACCAATGATGAGTTATCTTCTGTATAGACTGAAAGGAATGATTTTGTCATGGGAAAAGAGAGAGAGTGCTAAGGGAGACAGAAAGATAGGGTAAGTGGAACTCTCAGAAAGATGGAGAAGATAAGTACCTGGTGAAAATCCATCCAAGGAAACCTGCTCACAGCCAGCAGTAATGTTGACACTCCAGTATTCCCCCAAGGAAAATGACTCTCACTAAAGTATTCCAGTCACAGGTTCGGAGAAAGATAGAAGAACAGTAACAGGTAACAGGCTTTCTTTGGACACTGCTGCTAGGAAGCTTTTCCAAATTTTATATTCTCTCTTTCCCTCTGCTCTATTTGCCTTGATAACAAGACACTAAAATTTCAGATCATCGTGACAAAACATCACAGTGGCAGTATCAGTTTTGAAGGTCACCTTTGGGATAGGTAACAGTAGATTAAGTAGATTTTAGGTTTGTTTAAGAAAAAACCTTTTGCAACACTTTGAAGTTAATTGCAACAATAAAAATAGATAATAAATTATTTCCAATTGAATTGATGTGGTGATCAGACTGTGGTGTATAAAACACAGAAGAACTATGTTTGTATTAATAGAATGTACGTCTTCTGCAATTTTTATTCAATAAACACGAGTCAGTGGTCTTTCTTCCTTGTTTGGAATATTCCACACAATATACAACTAAGCTGCTTCCCAGTACTTTAAAGAAGTATCGTAAGTAGCCAGTTGTTAAATGTGAGCTGAGTAATCTAAAGCTGTCCAGCTATTCTATAATCACCTCAGTGATCTAGTATTATCTATAGCCTGAAGTATCACATTTTCACATGGAGTTTACATCTGATGATAAGTTTCTTTATACTTATATTTTTCTGGAGGTCTGAGACCCTTGTCCATAGTTTTTTAGATTCAAACTGATTCTTACCAAAATATGCTTTTGAACCAGGTGCTGTAAGTATTACCATCCTCTTCCCTTTGTCTGAAGCCTCTCCCTGGGTAATGAAGAAAGAACCAGAGAGTATTGTTCCTCCAAATCTTCAGCCAAGGACTTGGAATGCATTTTCTCCTTGTGAGGTATAATTGTTTCAAAACTGTCTTTTGCTGCTTAAGCAGCATCACGTGTTTGTCACAGAGGTTATTGGAACGCTAAATAATGTGACAGTTAAATAAGCAATGAAGTTCAGTTTATTAAGCAAACAAAGCAAGGGGTGGGCTGTGTCAGGGAAAATCTAGTCAACTTGGGCTTCTTTTATACTCTGAGGTGATTACAGCAGTTTTAGAGTTTGTGTTGTGTTGTAGGAACCATAAATTGTGCCCAAGGATGTACTGACTTGATTTTCTAGATCTCCGATGCTATAAGCACAGTGTGTGCTTTTCAGCTGAGACACAAATTACTGATATCTGCAGCCAGTAATATAAGTAGCCTCTTGCTTTTTTTTGCTTGCTCTTACCTATGTTCAGAAGGAGATCACAGTCAGAACACATAGTTGGAAGGGTCTCTACATCGGATCCAAAGAGGAGACATGCTTACCGGTACCTGTGCGAAAATGTCCTAATAAACTGCAAATCCGCCAGCTGTTCCAGTATGAGCCACTCAGTGATGAACTAAGAGAGAAGATACAGCTTTCTCTCAAGGTAATACAATCATATTTGCTTCATTTTTCCAGTGCAGTAAAGAACAGACAAAATGGGTGACGTGAATTTATATATATCTGAGACAAGAACTGTAATACTTTTGAGGAACAATTAGCATTTCATACGTAGGCAAGTGCCCTAAGAAAAATGTGTTTTTGAAGCAGCTCATATCTCTTCTATACCTTTTGGAACCTACTTTTCTGAGCAGATACATGGGGACCAGTCCAGTACACATCACAGACTGTATACTAACAAATAGTTCCCTTTCTCTCAGTATTGATACGTTACTTTTACTTTGCTTAGGGTTTGTTTTCCTGATCAAAGTCTTGAAAATATCTATAATGTTAGGTAAGAATTTTGAGTTCACTGTAAATCTACAGTTAGCTTAGTGATTAAGTCACTTGGGCAGTAGTCTTTGTTATTCATTAGTTTTTATAGGTCAGTATAGAACACTTCTAGGTCCAAGCATGAGTTCTGTCACTCTGTTTATGTCTAGCAAGCGGCTGTGTAGCCTTCTGCAGAAGTGTCTGTCCATCACTCATTAGCAACTGGTTCATAGAAAGGTACAAGTTGCATCTCCTGTTTAAGCATTCTGAGATAGGATCAACAGCAGGACTTTCAGATCCTTATTAGCAGTTCTGCATTTCGCTTCTTAGTTCTGGTATGAAACTGATTTATTTAATTCATTCACTGTCAAGATGCACTTAAAGCAAATTTCAGAGTTAAAAACATTATTGTTTACCAGCTAGGGAATAACAAAATACACGTGTTCTATAATTTTTTAGCATTTTGATGGTAGCAGACTGAATTTCAAAATTAATGGCATATAGAATCTGTGATGGTGGTAGTGCATTGTAGCTGGTTAGACTTTTTTCTACCTTATGTTTCAAGGAAGGCATGTTTGCAATAGAAAAACATTAACAGCTGTTCAACTTGGCATATTTAAACTTGGCATCAATTAAATTTTACTCTTTTACATTCTATAAATATGTAGGTTGCTCTGAAAGTAATGCCTCCTATTATTTCCATGGGAACTACAACAGATACAAAGAGCACAATAACACTATTTGATAGAGCAAGTTCTCATCTACAAAACAGTACAACATAGTCACCACCATTAGCTATGCATTTTTGCCAGCGATGAACAAGAACTTGCACGCCGTGCTCAAAAAAATCTGCACCAGGAGAGGTGACCCACTATTTCACTGTTGCTATGATGGCATTGTTGCTAGGAAAATCTTGCCCACAGAGTCCATCTTTCATCAGCCCAAACAGGTGAAAGTCAGAAGGCACCAATCCAGACTATATGATGGGTGTGGTAGGACAATCCAGCCAAGATTGGCAATGTGTTCCACGGCCTTCAGACTGGTATGGGGCCTGGTGCTATTGCGTTGCAAGAGAAAGGCTGTTGTCTTCTCTAACCTGACTCTGAAAACTTGATCCTTCAGCTTAGCCAGCATCAAAATGTAGCAGTCAGAGTTGATGGTTTGTCTGATATTCCAATGTTGCCACCTATTCCCAGTCATTTCCAGTGCATTGAAGCTGGTATTCAGCTCCATACACAATACCCTGGTTGTAATTTGCTGATTCATGTGGATGAGCTGATCAAGGTTCTTCTAATTTTGTGGTGTGACAGCTGTGCATAGCCATTTGGAACATGGCTTGTGTTTCTTGTCATCACCACTGCTAAACGCCCCACCTCACTGTGCTCACATCCACTGGTTCGTCTTCATAAACACTGAGCAAGTGTTGATAGATCTCAACGGAAGCAATTTTTTCCCCATGGAGGAATCCAGTGATACCCCTCTGCTTCATCCGCACTCCCATGGCAGATGGCATTTTGTCGGACTGCCCCTCTGCTGCCATCTGTCACATGGCAACAAAATTTAACAGAAAATTGGTGGAAGGTTCAACCTCTACTGCCATACCATTGCTTTTGGAGAAGCCCTCATACATAAAAATTATTCTTTAATTTGCATGTTGATTTTTCAAAGGCAACAGTCTTTAGTGTGGAACTTTTTTTTTTTTTTTAATCCCAAATTACATCATTCCATTGACCAGATCTCTTTTGGATTTTAGAAGAACAACACTGTTTGTTATGTTGGGAAGGAAGAATTGTAATTATTGGCACTGAGGAGACATTTGTAAATAACTGCATTAATCTGCAGTGAAAAAACCCTCATTGCTCATATATCAATGTCAAATTAATGTATTTTTCCAGAAACAGATATTTTAAATCTTTAGCCAAATACTCATTTTTGCAGAACTAAATCTATATCTAAAAAAAAGAACTGGAACTGGAAGCAGATTACTTCTGCCAACCTTCTCCATGCATAAAACTCGATGTTGCATGTAGCTTTCTAGCAGGGTAGCATGTTAGGGCAACTGTCTGCAAGGACCCTTCTTTTCCATCCAGTTGATCATCTAATGCGTAAAGAAATGTGGAAAAAGAACATGCCCTTTTCTTTCACACTCAGTGTGATTCTGAGAAAGTATGCTTATGTATGTAAGCAGAGCTTCAGACACTTTCTAAGCCTAATTTTTCAACTATGATGTTCTAAATTTCCATTTCCCTAACAGATTGAATGGCAAGGAGATAGAGATCACAACCAGTGTTTGTTAGATCACCTTTTATTCATTAACATGATCTTAATATAAATAACAATGATTTTTTAGTAACAGATAGTTATTGACTCAACCCATTCCTTTATTCTCTCATATAGTTTAATCAGACACGTGCACACTCACTCATTCTTACTTGGCTGGTGCAACAGCTGGGAGGCCAGCCCTTACTGCATCCTGAGAAGCATGGGATCATACAGGCAAACCAAGGGATTCTAGGTAGCTGATCACCACCCTATTGGGTGTAATCCAAGTCACACAGTTCATTGTGAGTGTGAATGTGTGCTAGTGGCCTGGTAGAAATTCAGCAGATGCTTTGTGTCCTCAGTTTGTCAGCTCTTGCAGATTCAACAGTATCGCTATTCATCAGAGTTGATTAGACCATGACAAGCTTTCTCTGATTCTCAGCACATACTCCTCTCTTTTAGGTTTTTGTAACTATTTCCCTATGCAAACCTCTAGATATGGAGTCACACAAATTCTTACAGAAGCGGTCTTTATGACACTGAGAAGTATATATATCCATTAGTTCTACAAACTCTTTATGTACGTGTCCATTAAGTCTACTTCTGCAAAGCATACATCTGCACCTATCTTGTTCTTTTTCATCTGTCCCCACAAGAAATACATAGAAAACATTTTAAAGCAGGAAGATGAACAGGAAGAGATTAATTTAAAAGAACCAAGAACAGAAGAGGAAAAAGAGAACGCTGCAAATCTCCTCAATCTGGTTAAGGTGAGAAAAATTACAATTTTAAACTACTTTTTTCCGACAAATACATTGTATTGCATTGCAAGTGCCACCCTTAAAACTCTATTATAGCAAATGTTCGGATAGCACCGTGCCACCTTTGCAGTAGTTTAGTGGTAAAGTAAAGCCACACTGAGCATTCAGCTGGATTACTGAATGTCGCTACTGCCATCTGGGGAAGGACTGATGAAAACAGCTTAAGAGTTTGGATTCTTCAGAATGATGCATTCCCAAACACACAGGCCAAAAAAGACTGAAGTGCTTGAGTCCCTCAGCATTAGGATGAGAATGTTTGTAGGCTGTTGTCACTGCAGCGGGGAGACTTACCTTTCAGTCACTACCACCTTCACATTAAGAGTTTAAACCCTCTTTACGGTAATCTAAAAACAATCTGAATGATTATTGTTATTACTTGTCTCTGCTGATGGTTTTTGTAAAATATGCTCTGTTAATTTGTACAGCTGATTAGGCTATGAGAAAAAATGGGAGGGAAATAAGGAAAGTGGTGAAAAGGTGGAGAGACTTGAAGTTAAAGGACAGGAAATTGTGAGGTTAGTGGGAGACGAGTGGTGAAAAACTAAAAAAGCTCAAGCAGCAGAAGTGGGTGAGCATTAGGATGAATGAGAGACACTTTACATCTTATTGTTAAGAATATCACATCTTACATGGAGTGTTCAGTTTGCTCTATTTCAGTTCTTTAAATCATTTGTTTTCTACAGTGTTCTTTAAATTTGGTACCCTGCATCAAGTTAATTAATGTGCTAGACTTTTAGGTTATTAAACACTGTTTTTATTTCCACTTAATCAAAAAACAAGCATATAGTGAATTCAAACATATGGAATTTAAAAATCTGGCATTTGGCTTAACCTGAATAGTGCAAATATTCACTACTAGATCATCTATCTGTATTTCAGAAGTGTGAGAGTATTCTAGGAAATGAACATCATCTTAGGTTTAGAGTCTACATTTTAAAACCTGTTTCAGTGTGCAAAAACAATAGACACTGTATCTTTCCAGTGTTAAATGCTGCTAGTGTCCTTCTCCTACCTCTCTGGATTTTACAGTACTCTTCCTTACAAGCTTAAAAAAAAAAATGTAGTCATGTAATTCTATAATTCACCCCTGAACCTTTTAGCCAAGTAACCTTTTTAATTTGCTGATATTACAAGCTTCCATTTACATTTTTCTTAACACTTTTCAAGTGACATGCACTCTAAAAAGACAATAGAGAAAACAGATACCAAAAAAAAAAAAAAAAAAAGGCAGGAGGGAATTCACAATCTTTCTGGAAAGGGCAGTATTGAGAAATGATCTCTTAGTAACCTTCCTCTATCCTCTAAGCAGACATTTATGTGCTTTGATGAGAGCCAGGTGCTGAATCTCACATGCTTCTCAGTTCCAATGGACTTTTCTACTGGCTCATCATAGTTGGTTGCCCTGGCTACCATGAGCACATTTCCAGGTACAGATTTCACATTAGAAAACTGTTTTCTGAGCAGTAGAGTCCCAGTGTGGACCTTCTGTGACCCCGTGTCACATTCCTCCTAGGTCTCCACTATTCACTAGCTCTGTTAAAACCTAGACTGCCTGATCACAAGAACTCTGGTTTCCAATTAACTGCTTCAGGGACAGCATGAAAATAAAGGAAATGGGTTGGTAGAAGAGTCTGTCACCCTCAAACACTTTATAGCAAGCATGAGAGAGCTCCTCCTCAGTAACAAAACCTGCAATTTCCTGACAGCATTTCCTACTTGACTCCTTTTGCCTATGAGTTTGAGATATGATTTGAATATGAACTGGCTTAGTTGATTTAATGAACAGCAACTGTGTAAAATATGAAGCCACCTGTGATGTAGATCATCAAGAAGGAAACCTGTATTTTTAGTCCAGGGAAGCTGTGCCTCATTTCTTTTTTGTCCAGCTCATGTTTTCTAACATAGTGAAATACCTCCATTCCTGTAGTCATGTTCTCAGGTAACAGGATGACACTTGTTTAGGATAGAAATTCTTTGAAGAGGGTACTATTGTTAGATCTATTTCTCACATAGTCACAGTTACTCTTTCTTCATTACAGTTCTTCCCTAACTGGGATGAGTCATCTGAAGATCTCGGTGCCAAAGGTAATCAAAACTGAATACCTATCTCTTAGAGTTGTTGAATACCATAGTAAAGTACAATTGTAGTATTTTGAAAGAAGGAACATAAAGGTGAATTTTTCTGTGTGCTGTGTACGTTCTGTATTCTGAGCATGATTTTCACAGATGACTAGAACTTTTTAACATCAAAGATGCAGTACCTTTTAAAAACAGTTCTGGTGTTCAGGCATGTGCCTTTGTCATTTTGATCCTCATTTCCACATGCATGCACTTCTCTCAGGTATGATAACTGTGACACAGCTCTACTTTGTTAGTTCTACACACACACTAATATTCCAGACAAGTTTTTCAGAGCAACTGCATAGGTCCTTGTTGTTTAGCACATCTGAAAATCTGATTTCACAATCTTGTTTTGGTTACATTGACCTTGCCTGAGAGAAAAGATGGAACATGATACCGAAATCCTAGAATATTCTGAATATCCCAAGTATAGGGATACTAGAGATCCACAAGGATCACTGAATCCAACTCCCAGCTCCACACAGCACCACCCCAAATCCAAACCCTGTGTCTGAGAGCAGTGTCCAAATGCTCCTTGAAGTCCTGCCCTTGGAGCTGTGCCCGCTGCCCTGGGCAGCCTGTTCCATGCCCACCGCCCTCTGGTGCAGAACCTGTCCCTAACCCCCAGTTGCCCCTCCCCTGACACAGCTCCATGCCATTCCTTCAGGCCCTGCCACTGTCACAAGAGAGCAGAGCTCAGAGCTGCAAGCAACCATGAGGCCTCTCCTCTGCTCCGAGCACACCAAGAGACTTCAGCTGCTCTTCACACATCTTGTCCTCCAGACCCTTCCCCATCTTACATTGCTGTACCCAGTGCTCGAGGTGAGGCTGCACAGTGCACAGCACAGCTGGACAATCCCTTCCCCCTGCCTGGCTGGCAGTGCTGGGCCTGATGCACCCCAAGGTACGGTTGGCCCTTTGGGCTGCCAGGGCATACTGCTGACCCAGATTCAACTTGACATCAGCCAGAACCTCTGTGGGCTGCTCTCCAGCCCCACTTCCCCTGGTCTGTATGTATAGATAGCCAGTATTGCCCCATACCAGGTGCTCTCGTGAACTTTATGCAGTCAATATTTGTTTTTCTTTGTGAATTTCGACATGAGTTTTCATAATGTAGCTGTTAGCATTTATTAATATTTTAACTGGTTTCAAATATTTTTTTTTTCTCTCAATATTCCACAGTATTCTATCTTACAGTGATGTTATTTTTCTGCCCCTCTTACCTTGCCAAGTGTATTTCTGCTTGTTAAAAAGATACCAAAACACAATACGCAGTGGAAATTGAAATTTCTGCAACAAAGGCTTGCTACAGTTTTCTGATTTAAAAAAAAAAAACATAATAAAAATGTGCTTGTAATATACCATTATTAACAAAAAAGATATTGTGAGAGAAGCTCACGAAAAGAGGCAAAATAGAGAAGAAAAAAACAAACAGGAAAATACAAGTATATTTTATTGTGAAAAAGTTGCTAATGGGTTCTTATTTCTCAATACTCCTATATCTTAAGTTTAACCATAGAAATTTCTTTTGAACAAAGGAAATTTCTTTGAATTCAGAGTCTAGATTCAATGCTTGAAAGAAGCAACACAGTTTATAAATGATGTGAGTGGACAGGTAAACTCTTTATAAAAGCTCTCCAATTTGTCTCAGTCTTACAGGCTGGCTTTTCCCCACTGTACATATTAAACTAATAGTTCCTTCCCTGATAATGTTGATTGTGGCTATGAAGCAGCAGCAATTAAGTACAACCTAAGTAGGCTGAAAGTAATAAAGGTACCTTAAAGCCTACATTATTTTCTTTACCTGGAGACAGACTTGCTCGCTAGTCAGAATGTGACTGAATGTCAGCAACTTCTCCTATTCACAGTTATTTGATTTGTATCTTGAAAGAACATAAATATATTTCAGGAAATAAGGAGTGGGGGTATGAACTTAATATGCTTCTGATTTTGTTGTGGGTTTTTTTGCTTTTTTTTTCCATTGGATTGCATTAATTTCCTATCAGCTAACATCCTGAACTTGATGTTGGAAATGAAGATCTCTAGGCCTCTTACCTCACAGTAATAAGGAATCTGTAATTGGCCTTTCTCATATTAGTGTTTATTGTCTGTAGAAAACAGAAGAGTCCAGTTTTCTCTTCACCTGGCTCTGGAGTATTTTCCTGGCAATGAATCTTTAATTTGATTAAAAGTGACTACTAAGAACTAATTTTATCTTCACAGTTTCAACCATAGCTTTTCATCAAGTATTAGAAAGATGCATTAAAAATACACCCTTTTAAGTTTGTTAGTTGTAATGCTTACAAGCACTTAGCAGAACATGTACATTCAGTAGTGTTCTTTACATTGCAGCTCATATAACTGAGCTGTATGAACATGCAGTGGCTTCACAATGCCTGCTTCGTACAGAGGAAAGAGTCACTGAGCAAACAGCGGACCAGCAGCAGAGCTTCAGGTAGGACGTACCTGTGAGAACTGATGTAAATGTAAATAACACAAAAGAAGGAACAAAGCACACAGGAATGGCACTGTCCTAACTGCCACAAAGATCCAAGACTTAGATCTCTGGGTACATATCCCAGTGTTTTACTAGCATTTCCTGTGATTATTTTGTCCCTGTGTGCCTCTCCTTATCTGAAAGATACTCAAATGTCTGTTGGAAAAGGGTTTTTAGGAATTTTTTTGGTTGAATATTGCAATAAAAATGAAGATATGTGTGAACAACTTTGCTGCAAATGATACAACTCTAAGTCAGGAGTCACTAGCAACGTTAATGTAGCAGACTTCCATAAAGAGCATTTTCTTTCTAGAGCTATCTTGTGTTTTTGTGCTTATAAAACACTATGCTAGTTTTCTTGTTTTCACTACCTTTCCAGCACAGAAGAACAAACTCCGGAGTCCAAATGGCAGAGCAAACTACAGGAGCACAGGTAATAGTATTAGTAGGACAGAAAGTTAATTATTTTAAGAGCCAACTTAAGTCTGCATTTGGAAAGACTTATTGCTTTCACCAGGTTTTGAGTGCTGTGGTCTGCTAGCAAATACAGGGGTGTTCTCTGCAAATTCAGCAGATGCTGAATGGATGGTTTACCTCTCATTTTGTCAAAACCTAATGGTGTTTCTGTTAACTTAGCATAATTGAAACAAGGCTGAAGTCAGAAATCCTGTGTTCTGTTGTCTGGTTCTGCCACCAGTGTGAAAAATAATATATATTAATATTTTCAAATGCTAATGCTTTAGGTTAAGGTTCTAGTATTTTGCAAATCTCGGCTCATTTTTCAAGTAGGACCCCAGATATATCATGCGGTGCTGCTTCAAAGCTTCTCAAGACTGAACAGTCTCAGCCTCATCTCACATGGAAGATGCTTCAAACCCTTAATAAACTCTGTGACCCTTCTCTGGACTCACTGCTGTAAATCCATGTTTTTCTTGCTCTAGGGAGCCCAGAACCCAGTACTCCAGGTTGGTGTACCTTCAGAAGTTTGAACAGCTTTTTCTAAGCATCCACAGAACAATGAAGTTTTTCTGTCGCAAAATACTGAAATTAGATTATTTTTGTATTGTAAATGTTATTAATCACAATGCATCTGCAGTACCAATCCTCGGGTTTAAATGTTTGTTGGAAGATTGGAAAGGGTCTGTGAGCAGTCTCAGACATGATCCACGAGATTTAGGTAACTGGAGTGTGTTTTGAGGAGGAGCTCTTTATAGCAGCCAAAGCACAGCATCTATGCATTTTTATCAGCCCGTAAATCAGTATCTGTAGAGAACTGTATCTCTGCACGCCAGGCCGGCCTGTTCATGATCTACCTCTGAGAAAATTGCAAATTACAAGAATATTGTTCAATGTAATTAATCAGAAAAAAGAAATGCCACTTGCCTTTATCCCTTCTGGTCTTCAGTGTCTGAGGCATAGTACTGAAAGCAGGATGAACTCAATTATAATGTTTTTTTTCTTTCTTTTCCTTACCAACAATGACAAAATTTCTTAGGAAAGAAATTGATGAAGGAAAGAAAACCTTAATGGCAATAAGAAACAAAATAATTCCTCCCTACTTTGAATCAGAATTGGGCAAGGCATTTCTCTCAAAAAAGGTAATGAAGCTGAAAACTGCATAAGTTTATATGAGGCTAGGTAACTTCTGCTATAGTCCCACACCTATAATTATGGTTTTACATCTCAGCCTCAGATTATCTCAAGAAACCATTACAGAGGACAGTTGTGGCAGAATTAATACTGGGAATTAAATACTCCTGCCAAAGCAAAAGTATCTTGGAGATGGCATGTATTTACTGAGGCCAAACTATGTAGATTCCTTATGTAAATTCAGGACAATCTGATCCAGAGCAGATACTGAACCTTGGTTCTTTCCACTCAACCCTGGAAAACATCTCTCTGTCAACTTGAAAAGGAATCAGTAAGATTAAACCACCTGTGTTAACTGGAGGTGACCTTGGGAACTTTCCTCTTGTAATCCCACCTGATCAGTGCTATGAGTATAAAGGGTAGTCAAAAACTCCTTGGAATCTGCAGCATATTTATGTGTATAAATTCCATTGTTACCACTTTGGTTCTGCTTGTTATTGTTTCCATTGAGCCTTTTTTTTTTCATGGGGGAGCTATGCTGATAAGGTTGAGGTTTTGATATTTATCATTAGAATACCTAAGCCTCCTTTTATCCTTTTTTCTATAGTTTCCTGATGTGGAAGCGCTATCTAAAGAACTTCCTCCAGTCCCACAAAAAGAAAGTGGGAATCTCCCTCCAGAGACAATGGAAAACCTCAGGAGAGGTAATTTGGGCTCTACTTTCTGATAACATTTTAGTATCTTCTCTTTTTTTTTTTTTACCCAGTTGCCTCATTTCATATTGAAGTTAAGTTTAAGAATAAATTATCTGTCTCTGTGTATTCTCAGACATTTTGATACCTGAACCGTGTGGACAACAATGGCTATATCCATTATAACATATGAAGTGCACCCAGCAGCATTCCTTGATGTTGAGGTCCACCGGTGTGGAGTAGGCTGTGTCTGTGTTAGTAAATTCAGCCTCACAAAAGGCAGCCTTTTCCCCAGCCAACTCACGTACCTGACAATATTTCTGGGGAGACTGCTCAACAGCACAGTCAGTATCATGCCAGTGTTCAACAGTTCAACCATATAGATTATCATACTTGAGTATCTTGAAATGTTTCCATTTAATCCACTAATACCAGTGTGGTCTGTGAGACTTCTGTGTTTCATGTGCCAACGGAGCCTTTGCAGACATCGCTGGCTTTGGATGCAAAGCTGAGGAACTGTGCTATGAATGTGAGGATAGATGGATACAGAATGCTCAAAAAAAAAAAAAACAAACAACCCAAAGTGAAGTAAAAATAGTCAGGTGTAAATGACCAAGCAAGGAGGGCAAGTTTGGTAAAAGACTAGCATGCATGCAGGAAAAAGCTGAGAGATGGTGCAAATTCCAAAATGAAATGGGGAGGGGGCAGCTTGGGACTGGAGCAAAAGGAGTGTGGAATAGGAAATGCACAGGGTAAGGACAGTTGGGAAAATACAGGAGGAAAGAGGAGGAAGCAGTGACTGAGGATAAGCAGTGTAAGAGTGAGCAATCAGTTCTGAAGTTTAAGCTTTCCAGCACTGAAAGAAATACTTCACAGTTCTGTTTGAAGGCTCTTCTGGCAAGGTACTGATAGAGTGTAGTGAGATCAAAAGTCATACACAGCAAATGATCACATCAGGCAAGTAGTCCTCCATGGGCTTCTATCAGATCCCTGCTGGTTCCCACATTTCCTCATTTTGCAGTTACCAGAAGGCCTGGGCTGGATCGTACATTAGACCTCTCTGACTTCTTGTTCTCTGGCCAACTGAGAAATAAATGAAGAATCACAAGAAATAAGGGTTTTTTTTGCTGTTTTTTCTTAATGCAGAATTTACCTAGCTTCTCATGGTCATGTAGACAGCTCTCAAAGATTGCCTAAGTTAAAGTGCTAAACACTCTGGGATTTTTTTCATGTGTTTAGGATAATGATGGTGGCTGATTGTGAAGAACACTTGTCACAGTATACCATTACTTTTCCTTTTAGCATCTGAATGTCTCAGTAGCACGAGTGACTACTCACCTTCCGCTGGTCTTCTGCTGCAGGCTCATTCAATACAAAGCGAAGGTTCCAGCAGCACGACAGGTAAAGCTGCTTTCCAGAGCATTGTTTGGAGCAGGTTTATTTCTATCTACTTACAACTTCTGACTATCTGCGATAGATATTTGAATCCACCTATTTCTGTTCAGCATTCTGAATACATCTGAGCACAAGACGGACAGAGAGTGCTATAAAAATAATGGGAGAAATTCTCTCCTTCACCCTATCAGACTGCTATAATTACGTGGGCCTGATGGTGATGGTAGAACTACAGACACAGGCAGGCTATAATTCCTCCTCTAAAACATTTCATTCCTATGCTCCTTTTATCTATATTGTAAAATGGAGTGCAGTTCGAAGACAACAAGGTAGGGGCTTGGTAGATGACATGCCACACCATCTTAGCATACTTAGAAGTACACAGATAATCCACATGAATGAATTGCAGACAAGAAATCCTGCTCAAAGACAGAGCTTACTAGCTGGTTGTGCTGACAGAACCCTGCTCTGGGACCTGGACTGAAATTTGTTCCTGCACAAACCCCAGATTTGGCTTGACCAGCATGGGTGTGATCAATGTGCAGTCGAGGCATTCCTCTGGAACAGTAATGTCCTCAATTAGGATTTCAGTGCATGGGGTCTTTGTAGCTCCTCTTCTGTTTTTCATCATTTTCACAGGTGATCATATACCTTTGTTGCATGTTTCCAGTATGATGCTTCCTACAAATTAGTTTTACTAGTTATAGTACGTAATTGCTTGTTAGTTTAATTTTAATTACTAGATTGCATTTGTTGACCTCTTACATAATAATGAGACCAGTTCTGCTGTGTCCTAGTGTTAATCAAATGCTTTCATGGAAAATTAAAGTTCTATCTGAGTAGGAACTTCAGGATTGGGCAGAATTTGATGCCTAGTATTTTGTGCTTTTGGAAATCTTTGCTTTCCAGACCCAAGCTTGGCTGCAGAGTCACAAGAGACACCCTTTCAAGTTCAGAGTTTGCTGGTGAATGCCGCAGGACAGCCAAGGAAAGAGAAAGTGAAATTACCATCATCACTCCTGGGGAGAAAACCAAACTCCATACCACATAAAAAGGTGAAATAGCATTTTTTGTTGTTGTTAATATTAAATTGTCTTAATCATTTCTTTTGCTTGAAATCTTCATTCTGGAGCAATACTGGACATTGTTTTGAAACTGTTTACTGAAACAACAGAGCTTGCAATTTATACATAAATTTACTGGCAATTCTAGAAGTAGCTTTCCCCTCGACTAGTAGGACTACCTCACATGCCAAAAGCATGGTTCTGTACCAGGTACTCAAGTGAGAGCACTCATTTCCGAAAGTGCAGAGCATGCTCAGTTGCCCTGAAATATCTCAGTATGTCTGAAAACTCAAACCACGACACATTTGCAGATAATATTCAAAGTACTTAGCTTTGCCTCTTCAGTTTTTATGCGTTTAGGGTGCCTTTATGTCATTCTTCAGAATGAGTGGACAGAAGATAACATATAGGTTAAGCTAGGTTTAGTAAATCTGAATCAAGTCATTGGGCCATCAGTTTTCTCTGTTATCTAATATTTTAATTCTGTTTGCAAAGGTAGAAGATCCTGTCGCGGGAAGGGTCAACACATCTTCTCTTGCAACAGCAAAACAGCATCTTAGTGGCTTCCATCTCATTCCATCTCGAGTGATGTTTGGAGTACTAAAGGAAGGCTGTACCTATGCAGCCACTGTGATTCTGAAGAATGTTGGCATTGACTTCTCAAGGTTAGTTCACGTTCTCAGTAACTTGGTTTTTAACTGAGAAAACATGCACTGCTTGTTAATTGTCAGCCTTTTCATGTGATTAATGTGAGATAACAAAATGTATGTTTATATTTGGAATCATGTGATAATGACTGACTGGGTTGAAAGAAGATTATATTAAATACTGCGGCATTATTTGCATATTAGTGTTATTAGGAAGATGCAAATCAGTAAGGAATGGCAGGTTCTGTATGTGTAGTCCTAGCCTGTAGCAGATGATGTACTGGTTCTTACTGAAGTTCTCTGGTTCAGGAACCAAACTCTTTCATGGTAACCAGTATTAATGAAGTTTGGCTTTTGGAAGTGCTCCTGGATGCTGCAGCTCTGACAACCTAAATGGGCTGAGCACAGGCACATGGCAGGCACATGTCCTGAGCTGTGTTTAGAAACAGCTTCAGTGATGACTCCAGAAACAAAGAGAAGATAAGGATGAAATAAAACTTTCATTTGAGCATGTTTCCCTCACTTGGTGTCACTCCTATCAGTGAGTGAGACAAGATAGCAGAGCGTTGTGTTCCAGGGGGGTGAGGATAAGTCCATTTCTAAGGCTGCAGATTGTCTCTTGCACTGCCTGACAAAGCACAGGAAGTTGCCAGATTTATCCAGCTGCAGTTTAGAGGACATATAGTAAGAAAATGCTTATGACTGCTTTTTCTTCTGTGCTAGAATTCTCCTTCTGAGCCTGTTTGTCCTCCTGGAAAAAGGGGGTCAAGAGTGCTGTCACAGTGATGCTACCTTAGCAATTGAAGTGTCCTGCTACTATAGTACCATGATGCAAGGATAAGACAAACATAAAGATTTAAATGTAATACTTGTTCTTCTTCCTGGGGTAGTGAATTATCATCACAACAGGGACTTACAGGAGATGTGCCCAGATGGAATCATCATGGTCTCCTGTGAGCACACAGGCAACAAGGAACTTCAGAAGTCTGTTCAAGACCAACTTGAGAGGCTCTTGGACAACTTCTTCCATCAGGATGGACAAGACTTTATTTAAAATCAGCCTAGCTAATGTGGTCTCAGACTTTTCTTCCTTAATGCACATTTCAGCATCATGGTACATGGAAATGATAAATCAGTAGGTCATATATCAACATCCTTGAGCTCCTACTGTGCACGTTACATTCTTTAGATTCAAACCAGAGCACTATATATAGACAGTCACAGAAAATACCACCCTCATTCTGTTCAAGTCTTTTAGTAGCTTTTAGAAGCAAGTGACTAGCTGCTGCATGACAGCAGAACATGCTGATGGCAGAGATATAGGGCAAAGGTGGGCAATGCTACATGCTGAAGCCAAAACTTCTCCAGAGCAGGGTCAGTAATTAACTATGTGCCAAACTGTCCCCACCCCTGCCTGAATGTGCAAAGATCAAGTCTAGCTTCTCATAACCAGCACTCCAGAGGAACTGCAGGAATTCTTACAGAATTAAAAAAGGTCTTATCTGCTCTAATCACCTTTAAAGAACTTAAAAGGTCACTTTTTTTTGCATACTAGTAAGTGGAGGTGCAGGGAGGAATGTCCCATCGCAATGATCTGGGACAAAGGAATTTCCATGCACATGGCAAAAGGTCTGCACAAATATGAAACAACCAGTGAGAAATAAATGTAACTAACTACTACCTTACTGGGTACCATGAAATTGAAGCAGCTCATTTACACAACTTCCACAAGGATCATACTTCTGCAATAGAATCATATCAAATCACTTCAAAGAAAGGTCATTAAGGACTTTTGGGTGTGCAACACAGGTGGTTGCCAAAAAGGTGTAACTTATAGTCCAGCTTCCTTTGTGTATGCAGGCTTGGACTGCAGATGTTTCATTTCTGTTGCAAGGACAAGGCAGTGTAATGAGCAATTTGGAGACTTAGTTCGGCCCATTAAAGTGCTGCTTTTATTTTTGATAGGAACCTGAGCCTTGGCTAAAAAACCCAGGAATACTGCTGTAGCCAAAGCTGTACATTGTGATGGGAAGGATGAGCTAAAGAATTCTGCTGTCATTTACACCAGCACAGGAAAAGCAGATGGGCAGCTTCCTAGCCCTGCATTCTCCTTGCCTGAAAGTTTCTAACAAACTGTCTCTCTTCCCTTTGACAGGTTTCGGGTGAAGCAGCCGCCTCCATACACAGGACTGAGGGTGATGTACACACCTGGGCCTGTAAGTAGTACAGAAGGTCTTCTGTTTTATGCTACGTTCACATGATTCTCAGGCTATCTAGAGATGCTCTCATAACAGCTGTCTGGGAATAGACCACATAGTTATAAATAACTTCTAAAGTTATTTGAAGTGATGCTGCCTAAAAAAAAAGCAATGACTTGTGCAAGGAATCAGTGCCAAAATACAAGTTACACCTCCTAGTCCAGAGCCCCAGCCACAACCACACACTTAAACACTCTTTTCCACCTATCCATTCCTTTGTCACCTATCCCCCTTTCACTTATGTTCTTTTTTATTTTCTCTCAGTTGTCCCAATTTCCCTTTTGCCTGTAGAGACTGAAAAGAAATTTAAGGGGAAAAAAAAAAACACCTGGCAGCTTTCTTTCAAACTGCACTGTGAAGAGCCACTGCTTTATACAGACCTTTCTCATGATACAAATACTCAGCTACTGCCCAGCACAATCATTTGTGCTGGGCACTCAGTCTCTGATTTCATCAGACAATGCAGAACAAGGACCAAGTGGAAGCGCTGGTGGAGGGTCTGCATACAGAACATGCACCTTGTCTGTGAGCAATCCTCTCTCTCCCAGGTGGCAGCAGGACTGCAGGTTGAACTGGAGATAGAAATGTTTGCCATGTCCACTGGAGGGGAAAGTACTAATGGCCTTGAAGATATTTCCCATGATATTGAAATATTAACGGAAACAGAGACTCTTCTGCTGCCTGTGAGAGCAAATATCCTTTGCTGTCTTACTTCTCCCCCTCCATACATACCTTCTAGCACCAACACACTGAGGACTGGGCACCTGGCAGGAGCCTTAAGCATCATTTCCTTAAGCTTCAGTGTCCTCTTTGGAAACACCAGATGGATATTTTCCAAAGTACAAATGAAGAATTGAAGATTCTAACCCCAAAAGCAATTTAGATAAAATAACAAATTTTAGAAAAACAGGGAAATGAGGAAGGGTAAGGCCAGAAGGACATGGTTAATACTCATGTTTGTTTCCACTTTCCACTGATGGAAATCCTTTGTCATGGTTTTGAATCGTAGAATCGTTTGACTTGGAAGGGACCCTTAAAGGTCATCTAGTCCAACTGCCCTGCAAATCTGTTGGTATAGCAGCAAAAAGGGTTTCTGCTCCATTCCCATGCACCCAGACTTCAGTCGCATGTGTGAAGACCAGCCCCCAAAACAAGCATCCTTGCCCATTATTTTACTTGGCCTTTCATCTTTGAGTTGAGGCCATCAGTTCAGATCCAAATTGTCTCACAGCCTTACTTCCAGAGTTCCTTCCAGCCTCCACTCATATTCTTACAGTTATATAAACATACAGAGATGGTTTGATCCTTAGTATAATATCTCACCTGTGTTAAGAAGTGACATTTATGAGCGCCGCCCCCAAGGATACCCCCAGGGTGGGATGGCAGCAGCAGTCCGGGCAGTTTCTACAAGTCCCAAGCCACGGTTCCGGATTACGCTACCCCGAAAGCTTTCAAACTAATGTAAGTATTGCATGCAGTGCTGCCAGCTGGGAATTAAATGGCAGATGTTGTACCTTCTCTTAGCTTCTAATCTACATCGTCAACAAACCTCATGCTACCGCCAGCAAAGCTGTCACACACACTTCACGCACTTGATCTGAGAGGAAAAAGGAAGCACCAAGTGACATCATTAACTGAAGATTCACTGCAAGAGATTTACACGTTACTGTGGCTGTTCTCAGTGGAGATACTCACAGCAGAACCTCACCAGTCCTGTCCCAAATCCTTCGTTTAATTGTCTCCACAAGCAGTAGATTGAGCCTTCTGGCAGCAGGCAGCTAGATTTATTCTAGATTTCTTTCAGTTAAGCCCTAGTAAATCAGCCTCAGTTTAACACTCTTCCTAAAACCGCATCTTATTGCTGACCCTTGACACTGACAGCAAGCCTAATAAGGAACAGCAGCCTTACAGACAGACACAACATGACATGTTCCAGCACACATCACCCTCCGCACACATTTCCTACAGAACATCTCTGTGCCCTAAAGGAATCTGTGTCCATACATGGACAGTAGACACACCTTCCCTGCCACCAAGACAGCCTTACTGGGGAATTTCTCATCAAACCACCAACCAACATGTTAAGCATTGGGCCGGTGTTTCATCTAACCCACATCAACTCAGGTGCTCTACAATATAACCAATGGTGACAGTTCATAAACAGGAATCCTATGCATGTTTCTTCTCTACTCAGCTTAGAGTTCCCATTTGTCTCATATCTGTAATACTGACATCATTATCTTCTTTCCATTTTAACATCTGTAAGCTCACTATGTTATCTAACAAGTCAGTAAAGAAAGCCCAGCTGTATCTCATTTCCGCTCCTCTGGAGGCAAAAAAAAAAAAAAAAGACCACATCAGTCAGTTCTCCCAAGAACTTCAGAGAGATGTGAACCTCTGACTGCTCTATCTGTTCTAGGACTGCCCCGATTACTTCAAGCACAGCTTTTTTCCTGTTTAAATATCTTCTTACCCTTTCAATATAGAATTTTACCTCCAGAGTAACAAACAGTTGTACTCTAGGAAGAACAGCAAATCTAATGTCTTCCATCTTAGCAGCTTACAACTTGTAGCTCATCAATTCAGGCAGTATAGACAAACCTCTCTCACTCTGCTTTGAAATGAAAGAGAATTACTCACCTAGTCTGACACCTCCCTGTCCCAAATCAGCCCACCACAGCCCTGCACCAGAATACAGCTGTTGGACCATCCCTGTACACCAGATATACACCAATCTGGTTTTTCCTGCCAAGTCTAAGCTCTGGAAATTCTGATCAGTGTCATCTTCCATTAAAAGTTCCAGGTAGAGAGAGAAATTAACATGGTATTCACCTCCCAGCTGACTATTCCAGATAGCTATGGGGACTGCTTTCCTAGTTGCCATTGCCGCAGTCAGATCTACTTCCATTTCAGCAAAGCCTTTGTGTGAATGGATTGATAACTCCCACTGATTTATCAATTATTATTAGCCACACCCCACTACCCAAGCACCTGAACCAAATGCTTCTTTTAACATTCTTCCCCAAAATACCTCCTGGACTCAAAATCCCATCCGTCTCTAACACATCAAAAATCAGCACTGATCGGGGTCACAAAACACTAACACTTCTAGGTTAAGTCTCATATCACTTTAAACAGTCTTGTTCAGCCTCCTCAAGACAGAATTCTTTGCAGCATTATATGACAACTTTTTAAGTTTGTATCATGTTTCCCAAGTGATTACCATCACCAGAACCAATATTATTCTTCCTCATGACACCTAGAAGCTTCCCTTCCCTGGAACTGATCACAAGTTCACCACACCTCCTAGCAGAGGCCAAGAATCAAAGCTCACCGATGAAGCAGCACCTGCCCAGGCTCAAGCATTTCTTATGTTTTCTCAAATTTGAAACATTTCACAAAGATTCTCTTACTACACTCAGAATGAAATACTGCAGAGAAAGCTGCCAGTGAATGCCTGCAGTATTCCCAAGCAGACTGCCCAGCTTGAACTCCTGGTCATGATTTTTATTCCACTTAATTTATGAAATGAAAACAAACCCTTAATCTAGTTTAAGCCTATGCGAGAACCCATTTTCATGTTGTTCCCTTCCAACAGCAACAGTATAGGCCAGCTCTACTAAGGGCAGCCTGACATAATTATGGTGTTTCAACCACCATACAGAAGTAGACCTTTTTATTATTTTACTTTTATTTCCTCTCATGTTAATTTTCTCTCCTCTTTCACTACAGGTCAAAGCCCTGGAAGAATGATGTGAAAATCAGCAATATTGAATTACCTAAATTTTAGTCCAACATTATGGAAACATTCCTAATGTAGATGTTTTCATTTATTCAAATTAACATGAATAAAAATTTTGTCTGTCTCTTATTCATGGGAAAGGTGGTATGAAAGTTGCACTGCCTTCTGACACAGCTGCCTGAAATGCCAACACTGGAACAATTATTGGATTTCAACCCCATGTTTGACACTCTACACTTCAAGAGTGCTGAATGCTTCCTGATAGGTTTATTTTGTTTTTAAAAGAATTAGGTTTCTGTAGCCACCCTGAAGCACCTGAAACCCCCCCAGGAGTTCCACGCATGCAGCAAGTTTCACTGATGTGTGACTCTTTGAGCAAGAAACTGTAGTAAGTGCTGCTGGTCCCTCTAGCCTTTTAATTCCTGCCTTTCTGCTTGTTTTCAGTCTGAAGCTCAACTTTCTGCACAGAGACTGCTCACCTACCTTTAATTAGCTTCAGACAACAGATGGGGGCTGCGAGTACGCAAAGTTGTACTTGACAGGAATTCTGTTTGTATCCTTTTGTCTTCAAAGGTTCATTTTATCATAGTGGTAGACTGAACCACTTAGAGGTGGTATTTTCCCCCTTTTGTTTTGTTCCTACTTATGCAATAGTCACTAGAAGAAACATCTCAGCCTCTTCAGAGGATCCCTTATTCTTACAATTAAGTGCAGTTCTGCATTTTTTTTAATGAATTTATTTCCAATGGCTTGCTTTCCTGTGCTTTGTCCTTTTTCCAGTATGCAACATCCTGAGAGACAGGGAATTTTCCCCAATACATGCAGATGACTTGTTCTCTTAACACTTTACAGTGACCGAGAAGATCATGATTGGGGATTACACAATAGCTTCCACTATTATAGAGAACGTAAGTCAAAGACTAGACAGCCAGTAACAACTTTGATGCAATTAAAAGTTCAGATGAAGTTCAAGTTAGAAAGAAGACCAGCTTTGAGAACCCGAGTCAGACCTGTCAGTCTAAAAGTATTATTTTTTAGAACAAAGTGCCCAGAAGCAGCCCAACATCTACCAAACCTGCTTACTGGGATAAAAAGACAACATACACTAAAAACTGATAACTGACCAACAGGAGCAGAGGCCTGCCCACTTACATCATTTTTATCCAGTACAGGACAAGTAGAGCATCGCAACAATTCTGTGCGATTTTTAATAAACTAGAGTAGGTACAGTACAAAGAGCCCATGCTTCTCATGCTCTGTCTGCCAGCTGTTCAGAAGAGCACAGTCCTCCACTGCAGCCCTTTCATTTGCTCCCACACATTTTATTCTCTGGGGAAAAAAACCTTTTGAGAACCAATACAACAGAGTGAGACAGTCAAGGATTTACTAGAAAAACATCAGGACAAAATTCCACAGACAAAGTTGTTTGATAAAGCAGATATAAACATTATTTATTAGAGCACAGTTTTTCCCCCATTCCACTGACAAGTGAGTGGCTGGAGATGAAGTTCTCATACTTCTGAAGTCTCAAAGCCTTGTCCACAGCCTCTAAACACTTCCACAAACCACCGGCAGGTGTCAGAGCAGCAGAGAATGTTGCCCAGCTGTCTCCCAGACAGAGTGTAAAGTCCGACCAGCAGCCCACATGCTGATTCACCCCATTCAGTTAGCACACTGCCAGCAGGGTGATCTCTTCTGGAGGAGAAACCAACTCCAATTCTATAGGGCATTCCGCTAGAGGAAAGGCATTGACCTTTGACAGCCACCTCAGAAACAGCTGAAATGCATACATACAGAGCAGAGCACAGACAGCTCATCTCACTAGGCAGAGACGATCAACCTGCACTGGCATTGTCCCCAGCCAGGCAAGGCTGGCTATCCCACACGGAGGAGGGACAGGCTTTGTTCCACTGACCAAACATCACAGATGTTCAGCCACAAGAATTGGTCCATGGCCAGCATTGAGGTTACATGATGCCATCCAGCTGTTCTGGGCAGCAAGTGCTAAACCACTGCAAGAATCATCTTCTCTTTCTTCTTTCTCTTCCTCTTCTTCTCCTCAAAACGGTCAGTAGCATCAGCAAAAAACATAACCTCATCCTTGGCCTCAATCTCCCTCTTGAGGTACTGGAGCCCTGCCATGTTGAATCCCAGTACATCCTGTTGAGACAGACAAGCACCTTACTGTTGGGCACATCTCCAGCTTGCTAAGGGGCAGAAGGTCCTGCTGCCTGGAACAGGTGATACTCCAGCCACCCTCTACTGAGAGAGGATGAAAGCAAGACAATCTCCCACAGTTAAATAAGGCAACATCACTTAAATGTAAACTTCATCTGAGCAGGTAAACAGCCTGCATTCTGTTCCCCACATTTCTTTGTTAAAAATAGCTATAATCCACTATTTCCTGAAAAACAAGTTGTTGACATCTATCTGAAGATGTCCCTGGGAAGGCTATTGAAGAGATCAGTAGCCCACAAGAAGCCAAATAAAGAGTTCATTTACTTCCCACATATACTAGAGACCCAAAGCGCAATTACACGCATCAGCGAAAAGCCAGAGTAAGAAGGGAGAGGGAGGAAGAGTGCACATAGGATCATCACTGCATTGTGTCACAGGAAAATGCAACCTGTCTGCACAGGAAGTGAAAGTGGACTGTAAACCCCCAAGCAGCTTTCCTACTAGACCACACATGCTTCCAGACATTGGCCAATACTGTTATTCTAGACTCTGGAGGAGAGGCAGCAACACTCACCCGGGCCTCACTGACTCTGGAGATGGTGGTTTTCTTCAAATTTTCTATCACTGTCACCAGCATCTGGTTGCTTGTTATCTGCCCAAAATGTATCCTGGGAACAAAGACAGGACCAGCAACTGACATCAACACAAGCATATCAGAACCCTGTATCCTGTTTAGCCCATTCCCAGACGATCTGCTGCAGCTGGCAGACGCAGCAACGCCTCATTTCCCACATCTTTATTCCCAAGGTGGCTTCCCAAGAGCTTCAGAACCAGAAACATAAGAAAAAGCCCAAATTTTCCTCACACACTTATGCTGCACATGTTCATGGCACGTAACATAGTCTTTACAGCTCCTAGAGAAAGAGTATATTCCCCAGCTCTTGTGCTGTCCCAAGGCACTGTCTCTCAAGAGCTATGAGCACCTTTCTTTTCACATAAGTGGCACAAAGTGAGTTCATGACACACACTACAGAGGGGCGCTGAGGAACAGGCAGACCCACTACTGACCAGAGCCCAGTTACAGCTTCTTTGCGTTCAGGATCTGGACAGTAATGACAGCTGAACAAAGACCAGGAGACCTGTCTAGGCAGATGGAAGACTCACTTGAGCAGGAAGAGGAGAGCACGGCACAGGAGTTCAACTTCTGCGCCCAAGTGAATATGTTCATTGAAGAGTCTGAGTAGGTCTGGGACATAGGAGAAAGGCAGCACCAGGAGAGACTCTTCCAGCTCACTAGGAAGAAGCAAAGGGATGGTAATAATAGTCTCAGCCACCGCAGAGCTATAGATGAGCAAGAAACACTTCCATATAGGAAGGTTCTGACACAAAAGCTGTGCTGAGTGCTTCCCACTTCTGGTCTGCACCTGCCCACAAAGCACAGTGCATCTGCACAGCACAGGACCCCAGCCAACAGGCATCTTCTAACACAAAGAGGAGGCACAGCCTTCCATCCTCAGCATCCCCAAGTTGCTTTTCACATACACAAACATCTGCAGGCAGCCAACCTCCATACACAAGCTTTGTTGAATACTCCTCATGGACAAATTCCCACTCTCCAATTCCACACATACGCCAAAAAAAAAAGCTGCCAGAGACAGAAGCTTCCAGACTCTTCAGCACCGCCCACTCAGCACAGGAGTCCATCACAGGACCCCAACCAACCCTGGACTCAGAAATCCAATTCTTTGCACAAGCCTGTTCAGCAATAAGACTCTTGGGACTCACCTTGACTTGACCTTCTTGAAAACCTCCAGTACATACTCAGAGGGCTGTAACAAAGGAAAGACACCAGCTCTGCATATCAAGAAACATTCCAAGACAAACACGTGCCTTAAGGCTCGTTTTGCCCAGTTAAAAACACGCAATCGCATCTTGTGAGATGGATAGATCCATCTGAATGTAACAAAAGAAGAAACCTCTTCAGCTCCAACTAACTACCAGTCTAGGAAGTTCTCCCTTCATAAAACAGAAACCCAGTTTTCTCAGAATATATCAAACTGGTGAAGATACACTGTGGAAAAAAAATTATATTTGACTAGCTAAATTATCTGCCAGCTAAATAGAACCAGCTATCAACTAGCTAAAAAGAAATTTGGTAAAACAGACAGTATGCAAAACCTTACACAAACTCAGCTCCCAAAGATTTACTAATTCCTCCTACTCATGTTTATCTGCTTAAAGCATTCAGCAAGTACTGCCAAGTGCCAATGAGAAGTGTCTCAATACTAGGTCGTAGGATTTCATTCACTTCTGTTCAGTGTATGCAACTTACAGTTAACTACACCTATAGTCAGAGAGAAAGGGACAGGATATAAAAGAATGTAAATTCTTTATGGAAAGAAACAGTCTCAGTAAAAGCTGGACCAGCTACCTAAAAATAAACCTGATCAATTACAACACAGCCCTGCCTTGCTCAGCATTGCCCTGCCCATCTGATTTAGGGTCAGAAAGCCTTTAAGTGCCTCCAGCTCCTCCTCCTTGAGTCAAAGCAACACAGTAGATACACTGGGTCAAGCATCCTACACGCAAAGTCTGTCCCAAAAAGATGACAGACTGTCACGGTACAAAGTACTTTTGTTTATGATTTGACACAGTAAACGCTCAGCAATCAGCACACCATATAACAGAATGTGTCTTAACTTGTCAGTGTTTTTATCCAGCACCTGCACTTGGACATTCCTCAAGAACTTTCTCTGTACAAAGCAGAAAAATCACTACTACTAAGCCACAGGACTTCATTCACCCCTGTTAAATCTATTTACCTTGCAGTTAAATATGCCTGTATTTACAGAGGAAGGGGGGAGAACGGTTCTGGTTAAGTACTTACAGATGTCAAATGGCAAGAGGTGCACAATGACTTTGGTTCTCAATTACCCACTCCACTGGAGGCTCAGGTATTTTTGATCTGATGGCACAGCTCCACTTAATACACTATAGCATAGCAACCACAACCTCTTGCCAGGAGGGTGCACAGGAAAATTTGAACTAGCTTCCCATAGCTTGGAGGAGCCATAACAACTGGCTCAAACTCTACATGATAAGGTCAAGGCTACCATCAGGGTTACGTTCAGCTGCTTTACTTTTATTATGCACATATAAAATAAAGAAAAGTATAAATATATGTATTATGTTCACTTTGCATAAATTCTGTCTTCCCACAGCAATCCAGTGTTCTGGCTCAGCCAGCAAATCAAACACTTCATTCCAGTTATGATGGCACATGACCCATAGCCTGGGCTTAGCACTTACTGTAATATTTCCATAGGCACGCAGGATGGGGTTGGCAGCAAAGGGAACCTGGAGACAGAGAATGGGTTAGGATGAGGCAGGTTATTCACAGTGAAAAAAAACACATTCACAGTGAAAAACAACCCACAGTAGAAGACAGTTTTTATCCAGTGTCTTCCCTCCTGAGAACCTCACTGAAGGCCTCACTTACAGCTGCAGGACAACCTAGTTCTCAGACACGTATGAATAACTCAAAATACACGAGTTTTCTTCCACTTATTGTCACATATACTACAGACCCTTGTTTTGCCTTCATCTCAACACTTCATGCTAAGAATAGGTTATGTGATGGGAGCACAGTCAGCAGCGCAGTTCTCAAGAGACAAAACTTACTTCCTACTGTGACTTTCAATATGAAAATCCTCAGAAAGAACACATCACTAACCATGCCTCAGGGTACAGTGCCACCTGTTCTCTGTACAATTTCAGCAAGTATCTGCTCCTTCCAGCTGTCCTGTCTTTATCTGCACACTGAGCCTTTCCACCAAGATGCTAGACTTGGAAAGATACACCCACGCACCTTGGGAATGGTACTTTCCTCAGTCATTTACCTCTTTTCCAGCAGCTTTGCATATGGCCTTGTGCTCCTTCAGTTTTGCCATCTCTTCTCTATACAGCTCAATAGCTTCCATGATCCGCTCAGCCTGTGCAGCACAGGAACAGCACCATCAGTCACAAAGCACAGTTCACATCCAACTGGACAAACACAGGGGGAAGCTGAGGGGCTGACTCGGAGCATCCCAGGACATCCTCCTCAGAAAGTAACTTCTATTCCAGACCACACTGATACTCTGAGCACATCAGTCGTGTCCTGAAGAAGTCAAATACCATTCACATTCCCCAGCTGCCCAGGGTGCATTCTGCTGCAGCTTCAGCTCTCCAGAGGACAAACAGCTCTTGGAGGCAGAGGTGATTCTGCACCTTTCTATCTCCCAAAGCAGCTCCTCTAAGCTGCTGCACTTATGAAACAGCATAGATTACTCATCTTCAGACTGATACTCTGACCCTGTGACACCCCAACTCTGACAGATTAGTAAGGCACAAAGCAATGCTGGGCAACCCATGTAATCTTACCGCTTTGATGGTTTCAATAGTCTTCTTCCCTGCCAGTCCTGTCTCTCCTTGTGTCTCTCCAGCCACCTACAAAACACAAAGCTTGTAGTTCTCTCCTGCAGCAGCTTTGCACACACAGAGGCACCCCCTGCATCTTACCATAAAACATCAGCCTCATTCCCTAAACTTGTTATTTGTCTGAAGAAATACAGGCCTTCAAGTGCACAGCTTTTGCTCAGGACCAGAGGTACTGTGCTATCTCAGAGCTCTGAGAGGCAAATAAGCACAGCTCTTGTCTGACCAACAGAGGCCAAGTCATCTGCTCAGAGTCAGAACTGTCAGCAACACAGCCTCAGTGTCTGTGCAGGAGAGATCAGGCTTTCCCACCCACCCCGCACAGACCTGAAGGCAGCTATCAGAAGGTAACCCAACTTCACTCTCTGCGAGCTTATATGGATGTGAACAGGGGAGATATTTGGTATCCACAGCCCTGTGTGGCAGTATGGCCAGCTCCACACGCTCTCCTGAAATCACCTGAGCCATATCAGAGAGCTGGGGAATCTTCCTCCATGCAAATTCTCAATGCAATAGACTCACCAGTCCCCTGGACACCTCTTCTGCATCTCTTGCAGAAATTCTAGACTTAGGAAGGAGCTCTGTGCAGTCAGACTGACACACTCAGATGGCACAACTCACCACAGGTTGCTCTTCCTTTGCCACGCTTTCTTCATATTCAGCTTCTCGTTGCTACAGTGAAGAGAACACAATGTATTAACACTGGCAAGCCAGCAGCTAGCAAGGGTACAAGTTCTAGCCTGCAAGAGGAAGGAGCCTCCTGCCCACTGTCTCTCCCATTCACAGGGCTTCATCAGTGTTTAATTCACTACCGGTGTATTCCTGCCCATTTTGTTATTCGAACTTGACCCAGAACATCCTTTTCTTATCTAGAAAGGAACTCCGTCTTTCTCGTTACTACCATCATTCCCAGCATGCCAGTCACTGCATCAAGATGCTGCCTATGAGTCACTTTGTAAACAGGCCAGGAGAAAAAGCAGTTTATTGAACATTTTTAATCACTCCTACTGCTGCATGTGCATCCTTTCCCTCATTGTGGAATAAGAACTTCGATATAAATGGGAGACAGAGCCAAACTCCTCCATGGGGTACAGTAAAAACAAGAGTTACAAACTGTCCCAGGCTAATATCACCTTAGAGGCATGTAAAAATGTTTCCCCCTGCCCCAGGTGGTCCAGCAATGGAACAGGTGTTCAGCTTGGAAAACCTACTTCCTTGGAGATGCTCCTGAGTCACCCAGGCAAGTGTCCGGGCAATATGACAGAGCTTTAGGGTTTGACTACTGTGAGCAGAGGGTTAGACTACAGACCCCCAGAGTTTCCCTCCCAGAGTCCTTCTGTGAGTATGACTCCTCACAATACAGGGTCAAAAGGAATGGAAGGGGCTTCTTGCAGCATCCCTGAGCTCCAGGGCCTGCTAGCAAAACAGGATGCTTGGAAAGGGGGAAGAGAACAAACTGCATTCAACAAGAATGGTGCTCTCCATCACCCCACAACAGCTGCCTGCTGAACTGTTTCCAAAGCACTGAGTAGAAGGGAGCACAAGAGAAGCTTGCAGGCTCCAGTCAACAAAACTGCAGAAAACCACCACCATAGAAGAAAGTCTGGGGAGTGTGACAGAAGCACAGCAGAGAGCAAATTAGCCAGGCATCTGCAATGCAGTACAGGCAGAAGAGCACCAGCAATACCTGTGGTTCTGTCTCCAGACAGCTCAAGACTGCAATCATGCAGAAGATGGCAGCCAACCCAGGCACTCAGCACCAGGCTGTGGTTAGTGATACAGAAGCCCGCCAAGCAGGGAGCCACTCTTCCACAGACGAAAAAAAAATATGAGGAATCCGTCTGATGGGGCAAAAAGAAATCTGGAAGCTGTCTTTGGGAGGAAGAATGCAACTCACCATCTCCCTTTCCTCTTCCAAAATAAGTGGCTCCCTCGTTCTCTCCCAGAGGCGCAGGGACTTGTCATGGGATGCTGATACTACATAATCTCCATTGGGACTGAGTGCCAAGCACCACACCTCTTGGTGATGCCCCTGCAGAGTAGAGAGAAAAGGTAAGACATGAGCAACACATCTCCCAGCTCCTAAGGAAAGTGCTGCTCACACAGCGATAATGGTTCATTTCAAGAGCATCCAAGACTTCCTACCTCCAGTGTCTGGATGTGCTCAAACTTATCAGCATCCCACTGTTTGATCTTGTTGTCCTTCCCAGCAGTGAAGAAGAGATGGGATTTGGCCACAAACTGGAGATACATCACACTGGGAAGGTAAAAGCAAGAGAGAAAGGGACCTCAAAACACATATGTATAGGAGACAGCAGTGTATTCCAAAACCCTGTATCACCACTCATCGCCACTTTCCTCTGGGAAATGCCTTCTGACACCAGCCCACACTATAGTGACCAAGTTCTGGCCTAGGACAAACACACCATCTGCTGCCAGAGGGCAGGAGCATCCAATGCAACCAGTGAGGTTTGGCACAAGAAGCCTGTGATCTCAGCACCTAGAAGACAGCCCTAACCACCTTTGTGCTTGTGTCCTGCTGCCTTGGACTCTCCCTGGAAAGCCCAGCTCACAGGTTTGGTGCTAATACAGAGAACCTTGCAGCAAAGGTAGTAAAGGCTTAAATTCACCCAGTAGGGAACACTTCTGATGACTTCTACCCACTATACAGCGCAAAAAGCTCATTGATGGCTCACAACCCCTCAGAGATAACAAAGCAGCCCACAGATGCTGTAGGATTTGACCAACCTGTCATCATGGGCAAAGAGAGAGCGGTGACAGTCCCCAAAATCCAAGCCCCAAATCTTCACATTCCTGTCGGCAGACCCAGTTGCAATTAGAGCCCCATCCTACAAAAAAAATGCAGAGAATGGTGTGGGCAGCTGGCTGGCAGCCCCATCAGGAATCACCAATGGACTAGGCAGTGCCAAGGCACTGGCTTCTGAAGTATGCCCTCATGATCCCTCCAGCTCCAATCTCTTTAGGAAGGCACATCTCTGTAATACTGACAGCCCACAGAAAGCACCCTCACTCTTTTCTGAGCCTCGGCAGGAACTTAAGCCCTTAGGTAAAGCTTGGCATTTTTGCAATTGAAAGAGCTTTATTGCAAGACTACCTCAGAGCAAGACATGGCCCAAGAACAAACAGGCATGAAGAAGTGGCCCCACCTCAGCACCACTCTGCTCCAGCTAACAAAGAACTCAGACCCCACAAAGGCAGCTAGTAACTTCAGCACAGCATGCTGTACTGCTTAAAACGAGCCCAGGGAACCACAACAGCACTATAGTTTCCACTCCTTATGTAACACTCTTTTCAGTTCTGCAATGGCCACTCCTCCACAATCCTTCCCAGTGAGCACAGGACTGTGTCATCAGAAAGGGCTTGTTGTATCTTATCAAGGAACTGCTGACAGGAGCAGGGAGGCATCAAAAGAGCATTGCTCTAGAGGCACTGCTACCAGCAGAAGTTCACAGTCATCAGCCCCACCTGCAGCAGATACACAGCTGGAATGATACTTACATAGGAGATGTCCATACACAGCACTGGCAGCTTGTGTCCATACAGAGACAGGAAAAACTGAAGCAAAAAGAAAGGTGTCTCAGTTAGACACGCTGGGTAAGCATGTGAAAATACCAGGCTCCAGGCTAGTTCTGCTCCTTCTCAGGAGGCTTATCCCTCCAGCACCATTCTTGCCTAGAACACAGGTAGCAGCAATGCCACACTGGCAGAACTGTGATGAAGATTAAGAACCCAAGCAAGCTGAGCTAACTGGTTCTGACCACACCACCTATGGAGTTTCTGTTTCTCTTTGCATATCTGTCATTGCTGGTCTGTCTTTTGTCATTTCCTTCATGTTCGTGTGCTAACATACAAATCACAAAACCATCACGCTGCCTCAAACTGTATAAGGAAGATTTTCCTTCCCCAGGTTTTGCCTGTGCTATGCTCAACTTAAGAGCCACATTCAACACTGACCCAACCCCAACCTTACAATTTCACATAGCTCCAGCACACTATCCTGCCTGCAGAGTTTGAGTGACCTTGCCATCTGCAGGTTCACAACCCTTTCCAGATAAAACATTTTCTCCCCAGCATTAGCAAGCCACAGTTCTGTCAGTATTGTTGGCAAGCAAGCACATGGAGTGGGATGCAAGGTCTCTCTTTGATTATTATTGGGATCCTGCAATAAATGGACACTTTTCCAACATATTCCTGATCTTCCAGGCTATAATTATCAGTCCCTGTACAGCCCATACAGTCATGTACCTTGAGCGTGTCAGTGTAGAAAATCTTCACAGTGCAATCCAGTAAAGAGATAGCTAGAAGTTTCTGGTTGGGGCTGTACCGCACACACAGAACATCTTCATCCAGCTGCAAGATGCGCACCTGTTTCATGGACAGCCTAGCAACAAGAGAAAAAATACTCTTACCCCAAAGGAACAAGTTGAGAGAGGCATGAATATAATCCCCACATTGCATCCTGGGAAAGCAGGCTAATCCTAACATGAAGCATCTTGTTCCTCATTAGGACTTGGACAAGACAGGATTGGAAATGAGCACAACACTGCAGGCTGACAGACTTCACTGCCAGATGCACTACTTGTGATTAAAGGCTACACTATGCAAGCAGGGACCACAATGTAAGAAGTTCCCCTCCTCACATAAACTCAGACCTCCACAAAACTCTGCACTGACGCTCTTCAGCATGTGTTCCATGCACATGTCATTGGCACTTCCTGTGGTGCACAGTAAAAGCCAAAGCATCCAAAGAGATGGAATACATTGACTGTGTTCAACTGCTGGTTTATTTTCTCACCTTTTCTGAGTGCTGCTCTCATCCTTCACAAGCTCAAAATCCCAGAATTTGACACGTTTATCAGCACCTCCTGTCACAAAGCCACGCTGCAGGGAAAAAGCAAAGTTATTATGAAATCAGTTCCACTGTAACACAGAAATGCTACAGACATGAACCGTCAACACACCAGGTTTTTGAAAGGCCTCACATCCCCACAGCATTATGATTAAGAGGACACCATCAGGAGCACTTGCTCTGCTTGCAACACTTATTACCCACTGGCTGAGCAAAAACAATTTCAGGAGCTCTGGCAGGCAGGTCTGAGACAACAACTGCAAATATAAATCAAGACATGGACTAAATCTTTGGAACTGAAAGTCCTCTCAGCTGTAGGTAATGAAGTGCATTTTGGGAACAGGTTGACACTCACTGTTCCCAGGTCACAAACACCTCATCACCATCACAAGCACAGCCTTCTGAAGGAAGAAGAAATGAGCACCTTTACACTAAAAACAACGGTAAAAACTGTCCCAGAGTAAATGAATCCCAGGCAGATTATTACTTGCTACAGTTTTGATTCCACTAAAAGCAACACTGCAGTTCTAGCTTAAGAAATTAAAGTATAATAAGCAACGAAGAAAAGTGGAAGTTGATACAAACCAACACAAACCTGAATTCCGGCAACAGAGAAAAATACTTGAAGACAAAGACACACAGACCATTTCTAGAGATGGCTATAAGAGCTGATAAGCAGCAAGGCTGAGAAAGTATATGGATTCAGTGAACATTTCTCATCTGTTGTGCTCAAGGAAAAGCCATGCACTATAACCATAATACAAGGCTCCAAAAACTCACAAGACTATCAAAAAGCAGTTACTTGTGCCAGATATTTATAAATCAATGGTTTCACATCCACCAAATCTAAGACTTTTAACGGAGCAGAACTAAGCACTCTCTAAACTGCCAATATTTGTACTCTGTAACTTTGGAAATATGAGGGAAGATACTAATAAAGCATCATAATTCAAAGTAAGCAAGTAGCCCTGTTAATTGTGAGCACACTCAACAGAAGTAACATGCAACTGCAATTTCATCAAAGGAAGTAAAATTAAAACAATTAAATTCAATTGAAACAAACTTAGGGAAAATTTGATGGAAATTACCCTTTTCCTTATGAGTAACACTGTTCATAGAATCACAGCATGGTTGAGGTTGGCAGGGTCCTCTGGGTCTACCTGCACTCAAGCAGGGACACCCAGAGCAGGGTGCCCAAAAGCCTCCTGTTCAGCAGTCTTGAAGACCTCCAACAAGGAGCCTCCACACCCCAATGGGTGACCTACTCCAGAGCTTTGGCGCCAAAACAATGAAGAAGTGCTTCCTCATGTTTAGACAGAACCTTCTGTGTTGCAGTTTGTGCTCAGTGCCTCTTAAAAGAGCCTGCCTCTGTCCTCTGTGCACCCTCCTTTCCAGACACTGATATACATATAGGGAAGCAAGGATCTAAGCCTAACATATGCATCTACTGCAATGCAGTGCCCCAAAGTTGGCTTTAAGGAACATGGTGGATTACCACCTAACTAAACATCCCCACTGCTGAGAGGTTGTCAAAGCAGCTAAGTCAGTGCTTGGATGAATTCAAAAGTTGCTAACTGGTGCATTTGGCACTGGTATAGCTTTACCACACCATGCATTCAGATCCTAGGGCCACCAGCAGAGAGAAGAATGCAGTAGCATACGAAGTACCACAAGAATGATTAACAGCCTGGAAAACATCCTGCAGGAACAGACAGGAGTAGTCTAAGAATAATCAGATAAGACAAGTGACCATGTCATCCTCAAGAGTGCAACACAAGAAAAACAGATGCCACTGTGTTAACAGGATCTTTAAAATAGCAGATGAATGTACTATGAAGTCCAACACCTAGGAGTTAAAGCTCAGCAAGCTTAAACTACAAAGAAGCAGAAAGTTTAGCACAGAGGATAATAGTGAAAAATAGCTTTGATTTATACCCAGTCTAAATCTCTCCTCTTTCAGTTTGAAACCATTTCCCCTTGTCCCATCAAAACAGACCCTACTGAAGAGTCTGTCCCCTTCTTTCTTATAGCCCCCCTTTAGATAATCAGCCACCACAGCAGACTTTAAGGGCTGAAGTTTTCCTCAGCTGGAATACATCAGTAAGACATGCCCTGCTGCACACACAGACTCTGCTGGGGAAGTCAAAGTTCTTGATCATACAGAGGCCAGGTGAGCCAATGAAGATTGGCCCACCTCAACCTGAAGACTCATTGTGATGTGCCATACAAGACCAGAGAAATATTTCAGACTATGTATATATCTGCAGTCCAAGTACTTAGATGGTACCAGCTGCATTCTCCACCTCCCATGATGACAGTACTCATGCTCACATCAGTAGCATAAATACAGCACTATAGGAAGGAGCTACACAAAAAGACATGCAACAGATGATGCTTACAAGGCTCGCTGAGTTACCTGGTCTGGTGAAAGAGCAATGGACCATACAGCCCCATCATGAGCATTAAGTGTCTCCATCAGACTCCCAGAAGCCAGGTCATACAGCTGCAGCTTCCCTGTCTGAGGAGAAAGACACACCACAGAAGACAAATCAGTACCTCCAACTTCACAGTATACTCCAGGAACAACTTACAGAGTGTTAATCACATCCACAAACAGACCTGAGTCAGACCTCTTAGAGAGGTCTCCAAAAATGGCAAAGATTAAAATTGCTCAAAGCAGAGCTCAGAGACAAAAGGTCTAAGCTACTAGAGGTGAGACTCTAGCAGTGACAAAGCAGCCATGTATTAATGGAAAAACAAGGCTCCAAAGGTAGAGGAGAGCTCAGAGCAAATATTCCCAGGCTGCACAGCGCACAGGAGGAGCCAGACTAGCACCCTACAGGCAGCAGAGGAGTTCTTGCTCCATCTGAGCTCTCTGAGCTAGGCAGTCACTTCTGAACAGGCTTTGATAGCTCCTAACATGTCTGCTACCCATCTCCTGAACAACCAGCTTCATTAGATGACTGCTACACACAGACAGCTAAACTCCTCATGGAGATCAGAGACTTCCCAAAACTCTCCTCTCTCCTCAGCTGCCCAGCTCAAGCCATAGGAGCTACATTAAGGACTTGGGGAACAGAACAGACTAACTGCCACAGGGGTTTTTACACCTAAAACAGAATGCTCCAGAAAATGGCATATATTTTCAGTAAGGCTGCCTTAATGACATTTTCAGAACCTACTTCAGATCTGGGCTGAGTCAGGTGTTCAGAGGGGACACTATTTACCTTGGTGCCAACAATGACCTGCCGATCTCCTGGGACAAAGAGTGAGCATAGTGCGTACTCACAGTCCATCGTCCGGATACACTGCAAAGTTGACCTGTGGACAGAGTTCAAAACCTCTTTTCACACAAAATCTGGTCTGCTAAATGAGCCATGGTCCAGAGCTGCCTCTCTCAACACCTTTCTTTTTGGCTGAGGCCAGAAGATACTGCATCACCATCCTATTCTGTTTACTTTCTTTACCTAACAAAGGAAGGAATACACTACTTCATATTTCTCCATCATTCCCTCTTCCTTATCACTGGCTCTCCAAACACAGAATCTGTAAATTCCATGAGACTGACATGACTGCACAGCATACCTGTTCCAAATCTTCACAGACTCTGCAGCTCCTGAAAGAACGGCAATATTATCAGAGCTAAAAGCTAATGTTCTGACATCGCTGCGGTGGCCTCCAATGGTTATCCTGGATGCACGGACTGCCTGTGGGACCTGCGCTGACAGGTTCAGGGTGTGCAACTCAATGATGTTGTTCTGGAGCAGCAACACAATCTTCAGCTCTCCTTTTGGAGAGAGAATCATGTCAAATGACCTGTTCAATGAGACAAACATTAGAGCTCTACACAGGGGCCAGAAGACAAAACGCAGGAGGAATCAAGTATCAAGAACAACTGAGAAAGAAGAATATGGTCAGAGCACATGCTATGAACAAGTGCACACTAAGCCACAGAGCTGCAAGAAGGTCACCATTTGGTCACTGGCAGACCATGGTAGGCCTCCACTCAGCTCCAAGTTGAACAGATGTTGAGGGGGAAGCTTATTCCTTCTCCTCCATAATGAGCTGTACAGAGCTGCTCTGAAGCAGCTTTACAGCCACATCCCAGCCTCTTCAGCAGGATTTCCACTTACTTGATTTTAGCAGAAGCTCTGATGTTAGTGACCCGCTGGATCTCCTCCTGCAGGCTCAGCTCCACATTCCCTTTGCGCTCATCTTCTTCAGACTTCTGCCTAGAAACATCAAAAAAATGGAGGGGGAGTCAGGTAACTCAGCACAGACAACCCAAACTAAGACAGGGACTAAGAACAGCATAAGGAAAGCACTAAGCTCACTGAAAACAACTGTCCTATTATCCAGCAGCACTAATTGTTTTTTTAAGAACAGAGTGAGACAGCTAAGTTCAGGCTGTTATGCATGCTAAAGAGACAAACTGTCCCCCAAAAGAGGCAGCACCTTTCGGGATACAGCCAAAGCACTGAACAAGGCACATGAGAAAGATGGATACGAAACAGACAACAGCAAGCTGTGTTTGACTGAGACCAGCTTTTGCTCATCTCATATTACTCCCTGAAAGTCCTCATTCATTGCCAAAGTATGGCTCCAAATGTATCTATCTGCTCTATGCTTCAGCTTCTACACTGGAGCCAGCACTCCCTCAATGGCTACTGTGAAGCACTCATTAAGTACCATGATACCCAGAGAGACATTTAACTCAAAATAGCCTTTCATAAAGATCTGATCTGTATCTCTGCCTGCTGTACAACAGGAGATAGAGTATCAGGGTCACTCTGACTTCTCATTTGAAACTCTCATTCCAGTATATCCTATCAGAGACTACTTGACACAGCAAGCAGTGTAAATATGGATGTCAGGTGGAATTGAGAAAAAATTTTCTGTCCATTTCCTTCCACACACTACCTTTTTTTGGAGGGGAAATACTCAGAAGGAAAGTCTCTGGTAGCAAATAAACGTTGCTTAGACAAGTGCCAAGGATTCACAAGAACAGCACCCCTAAAATACAACAGCTGGCACAGACAGAACAACCAGTAGCTTAGAGTTCAACCATTGTGTCATGCTGCTTGAGGGGATAACAGTTTTCTGGACACAAACAGTATCCTCATACACTCAGAAGATTGCTTACTTGGCTTTTTTCTTTGCTTTCTTCATTTTCTTTTCCAATTTTTTCTTTATTTCCTCTCCAGAAAGGACAGAGAACACTTCTAGAACAGCATCAGTCCCCTAGAGATAGAGCAAACAGTCACACACATGCAAAGCCTTGGCTGGCATTTTCAAGGTCCAAGGGCTGCAAGAGCCTCCTCTGCAACTCAATAGCAGGGCTTCCTCACTACTTACATGGCAGGCCAAAATCTTGCCCATTCGGTCTGTGGCAAGAGTAACTACTCGATCTCTCCCTTCCCGCATGATGGATCCAGCTTTACTGCACTTCAGGAGGCGCTACAGGAAAAGAAAAAGAACTCTGGTCTAGAAGGTCAGATCATCTTCTCAGGTAAACTGAGAAACTTGTTTCAAAGGGAAGTCAGAAGGAAAAGATGGGGGAATCAATCTACAAGGTCCTGGTAGAACAGATAGCATAGATAATCCAGGGGCAAAACATGTTTCTGTGTGAGCTGCAGATTCTCTCTTACTTTCAAGTAAAATGCAAGAAACTCATCACTGACAATCTCAGTGGAAGGATAACTTGATTTCACTGGGAAACCAGAGCCACTTAAGAAATAAAGCTGAATTTCCATGCTGCAAAGGCAGCAGAGCTCAGCTCCTCTGTCAGAAGAAGCAAAGAAGGCAAAGGACAGTGACTCTAAAACTGGTGATTAAAAGGAGAAAAGTCTTTTGAGAGGAATTTGGCAGAGGTCTTTAACAAGGGCAGTTATCTACTATAACTACAAGCAGTCTGGAGTCCAAGAAAGATCCCAGAAACTTTCCCCAGAAAGACAGACTCAAACTCCACCAGCAGCACAAGTGGGAATAGCTTTGAACAATCCCATCTGACACTATGCTGCAACGGTGCCACTCTGACCCCCATGTTTCTACGCTTTTACTTACTGACATGCAAAACTGAGTGAGAGCACTAAGATCACCAGCTGCCAACTAGCTATTAACTATCCAATTCCCATGTTGTTTAATGAAAGAGCTCTGTTAGCACCAAGACTTCAAACACTTGCTAATCCTTCCTTCCCCAAACAGAGGGCTACGAAATTGGTATGTGCTTTGACCCAAACACTTCTCTTCTGATGTTCTGCAGGTAGATGGGGGCAGCAACTACTGCTGAGGAAGATATTACCAAGTGAGACAAGAATTAACATATTTTCCCTAACAGGCTAAATATGACATTTGGTGTATAAACTCAGTACAGACAAGCAACACATAGCACTTCTCAAACTCCTGCTGGCTGCGCAAACAGCACCATGTGAATAACATTACATGCACCATCCCAGACAGCATGAAAAAAAAAAAAAAGAGCTTACCTCCTCAGGACTCTCATCCAGCCCTAGGGTCTCATCCTCTTCACTGTCTTTTTCTGCTCCTGCTGAAGAACCCTTGCTTTTCTTGGATTCTGGCTCATCAGGGTCTCCTAGCTGTTCACAGACAAAAATCCATAAGGAATAACTTAAGCTACAAGAGCTATGGTGTTTCAGCTCCTGTCTCTGAATTTATTCATGTTTTAACTCCCTGAAGGAACAAGTTGTTAGCATATAGGGCAACAACAGTGGCCTACAGTATGCGTGTAAGCACCCAATGCTTCATGTCCTCCCCTGCTTATCCCATGAAACTGTCTTCTTCAGCTGTAATCCAGATGGCTGAAAGATCACACTCTAGAAAGTTTGTTCCAGAAGTTCTTGCAGCACCACGTGCAAGCTTAAAATACAGAAGACATCAAAAGTCTAACTCAAGAGCAGCTTCTGGACTACTCAGACAAAGACACCACTTCAGCTCCATTTCCCAGAACAGCAACCAGATTTAACATGTTCAGACCCATCTTAGTCCAAAGATAGGCACCTGGGCAAGAGCACGAGTGGCTACAGAGAGAATGTCTTACCTCCTGGATGTAAGTGATATCCCAAACTCTCAGCTCACTGTCAGCAGTCCCAGTGATCAGACGTTTCTCTTCAGATATCAAAGCCATGCCCCAAACCTGTCCAAAGGCACAATGAGAAGAATTGGTTTATGGATCCTTTGACTATCGTAACAATACTAGAGCATCCTTTATTGATTTGTTTAAATGGGAACCAAGAGGAAACTGGATCTAACTGGGATCTCCTAAAGGGATACCTGTATTTGAACAGTCACCCCTGTAGGTTAATAACAGTTCTTAGACAGTCTGGAAGTCTCTCTTTTGTTCTTCCCTAAAGCTTAATAACAACCAAAAATAGATCAGAGTTTCAGTTCACAATCCCTGAGAGCAAAAAACACATAAGGTGAGCCACGACCTGCAATCCAAAGCCCATCCTCTTTACCTCAGACCGGTGTCCAACTAGAGTTTTGAAGCAGTGCTGGGTATCCAGGTCCCACCATTTCACCAATGTGTCTTTGCCACTGGAACAAAAACAAGAACCTCAAGATACAAGGAAAGACTGCTAGAGCACATCGTATTCCATCAGCTAAAAAAAGCTGAAGAAATACAAAAACCTAAAACATGTTGCAACATATCACAGACCAGCTGCCCAGGCTACGAACACCTTGAATTTCCTAATCTATGGCAGGACAAAATTATAGCAATACAAAGATGCTACAAAAGAGGTATCTAATAACTCAAAAAAAAAATACTTCCTTCTCCACATTCAGCTCCACATCTCAGCATCGCGCAACTCCCTTTCTAGCTTATTATGGTGACAAACAATCAAATTCTAATGCAGGTCAAATTCTAAAGGTGCGTCTAAAACCCCTTCCACACTCTCAACCTGTGTATTAACCAGATATAGCAATCAGGAGGATCAACACAATGGAAAAGGTGTTACAAAAGAGGTGGAAGGACTAGCACAATAGAAAGGTGCTATGAAGGAAGTAGATTGCTCACCTGTATCAGAAGATAAGTCTACTTAATTATTTGAGATAAGTAACAAAAATGGTGATATACAAAATAAACATATTATTACCATTCATTGTTATGATAATCCTAAGCTGCTAAATTTACCAGTAAGTTAAAGCCTTTTCCGAATGTTACTTTTTAGAACTATTTGTCTTCTGCTTAACATATCTGTAATTCAGGCATCAGATTTATAACCTGTGTGGACATGCTGGAAGGTCTGAGAACTCATTTCTTCCTCACAATATAATACAGGTCTCATATGGATGGGGCTTAAATCAACCTGAACTAGTACAAAGTGTTCCTGCCTATGGCAGGAGGTTGAACTAGACAGTCTTTTAAGGTCCCTTCCAACCCAAACCATTCTATGATGCAAAACAATGTCATCTCTTTTGAGCAGGTAAAGCACAGAGAAAGCTGCAATTATAGAAAAACATACAAATGGCTACAGCACCTAGAACATATAAATAGCAAGCAAGAGAGTGATTATTTTCTCAATTTACTGCTACACTCAGCCTGGCTTACCTGGTGACCAGCAGGTTCTTCTCCTTCAAGAAAAGGACTTGAGTGACAGCATCCTTGTGGCCTTTCAGCCGGTACAAACCGCTCTCGTTGATGACATCCCACACAATGACATCTGTATCCTGGAACAGAAAAAGTGTCTCCAGGGGACTGATATTTCACTCTACAAAATGTCTACATCTCCTATGAAACTGAAGAGACTAGTTGAAAGCAAGCTTTCCCACTCTGAATTTGAATGCTGAGGATGATTGATGCAAATAACAATCCCTCCCTTGATGAGCATTCAGATCAATAAATGCACCTCTGTCCCGGCTTGGGTCACTTTTGCTATTCCTGACCTCACAACCTTCTTCACCTTCAGCAGCTCTGCTAGTACCCCTCTTCTGTGCCCCAAACTCTCCCAGCCTTGAACTCCCTAACACCATTGTCATCTTGCAGCTCCAAATCCTCTCAATGCCATCACAGAATCACAGAATTATATAATGGCTTAAATTGTAAGGGACCCCAAGGATCATCAAGTTCCAACTCCCCTGCCACAGTCAGGGCCACCAACCTCCGGATGTGGTACTAGACCAGGCTGCCCAGGGCCATCCCCTGCTAGAGGCAGACGCCACATCACCCCCTTTAAAATACCAAACATTTGATTGCAGGTCAACATTCCCTACAGATCACCTCTTCTGCCCTTTGTGAAAGGCCTGTCCTCCAGATGTGCAGAGCTCACCTTTGAGCCAGACACCAGCCGGCCTCCCAGCTGGTCATACTGCAGGGCTGTGACCGCAGCCTTGTGTCCATTGAAAGCGATGCTCGCTTCTCCGCTCAGGAGGCTGAAGATACGGATTGAGCCATCTTCGTAGCCAACAGCCAAGTGCAGCCCATCAGGAGAGGGGCGAAGGCAACTGACCTCATGCTTGGAACCCTTAAGGATAAGGACCTGCGATTTTTAGGAGACAAAACATGCAAAACATCGGTAAATGATATGTCAGAGCAACACACACAGAACAAAGAACAGAATCATGGAATATCCCAAGTTGGAAGGGTCTGACAACAATCTGACACGGGAATTTGACTCCTGGCTCCACACAGGAGCATCACCCAAATTCCAAACCCTATGTATGAGAGTGGTGTCCAAACGCTCCTTGAACTCAAGCAACTTAGCGCCATGACCACTCTCCTGGGCAGCCTGTTCCAGGGCCTCATCTTTTCCTAATCCCCAGCTGCCCCCCCCCACAACACAGTTCCATGCCGTTCCCTCGGGCCCTGTCGCTGTCAGCTCAGCGCTGCCCCTCTGCTCCCTGTGAGGAGCTGCAGCCGCCATGAGGCCTCCCCTCAGCTCCTCTGCTCTGGGCTCAGCACACCACGAGACGAACAAACCAAAGGAATATATTCTGCTCTCCTACCGAACTCCCAAATCAAGCGCTTCCAGTACTTTGGAACTTTGTTTTTCAGCTTCCTGTGCTGCACACAGCATAATGAGCCCCATTACACAAGGAAGACAGCAGCTAGTAGTAATTTCTCACTGTCAAGCAGCAAAGTGGTACAGTACGAGGCCGAGAAACCAGAAGCCTGCAGCCCTTCCCCTGCATTTTCACAGAATCATGCAATCACAGAAGATCCCGAGTTGGAAGGGGCCCACAAGGACCACTGAGTCCAACTCCCGGCCCCACGCAGCACCATCCAAAATTCAGACCCTATGTCTGAGAGCGGCGTCCAAACGCTCCTTGCAGGCGGGCAGCGCAGGGCCGCACCCGCTGCCTCGCATAGCACGGTCCCTCCCCCCCTCACCTTCTCTCCTTTCCGCGCGTCCCACACGAAGACGTGCTCGCAGGCCGGCACGGCCACGCAGCGGCCCCGCTCGCCGCGCAGCGTCACGAAGGCGGCGTTGCCCCTGGCGCTGCCCACCAGTCCGAAGAGCGCGGCGGGCGCGTAGCGCAGGTACTGCCGGGTGAGCCCCATGGCGGCGCCGCCGCCGAAGGGATACTGCAGGCCGCACGTGCGCGCACCCCGCGGCCGGCACCGGAGGCGCGTCAGAGCGGGGCGGGGACGGCGGCGGAAGCGGAAGCGCGGAGCGGCCGCTCCGCTTTTCTGGGTGATGTCGGCGAAGCGGCGAGGGACCGCAGGCTCAGGTTGGGCGGGCGCGGTGCGGCCCGCGGGTGAGTTGGTAGTCGGTGGCCGCGGCCGCTGGGGTGCAGCTGAGGGGGCGGCGTGGTTGCTCTGCTTTTGTTACTTGCAGCCCGAGCTTGGGTAGGAGGTGGGGTCTGCTTCGAGGGGTTTTTTGTTTTTTTTTTTTTTTTTTTTTCCTCCCTCGTAGCGAAATGTATTTCCTCGTTCCCGTTTCGAAACTGCCATTTGTGGCTGCTGCTCAGCCAAAGCTGTTACGGCTGATGAACCGGGGGAAAATCCTGAATAAGCGGTGTCTGTGCGGCAGGCTGAAGTTATGCGGTGTGGCAGGTTTAATTGACTAGCGAGGTTTAGCGGAAGCACGGCAACCCGGCTGGTGTTACGTGCTGCTAGTTGGAATGCATGGCTGGGGGGAGCTCGGGTCTAGCAACCACAGTTATCGCTGACCTTCCAAAAAAAAAAAGAAAAAAAGGTCACATAGCGGAGTTCAGTCTGCTGCAGTATAGGAACTTCATCGGTCAACATTCAGATTTATATCTTTGCTCTTTTTTTCCTAAAATCTGTTCAGGTTTTCGTACCTAACTCTGTGGTAATAAGAACTAAGCGGTGCTTCAGAGCTCACTGAGCTTGCAGTACAATTGTACAGCTGGGTTGTACCGCCGGGATGGAGACCTTTCCTTCTGTAATTTTTTTTTTTTTAAGGGCATGGTGCTAGATTTATTTCTCCTTTTGCTTGTTAGAGGTGTTTGGGTTTTTTTTTCATGGTTGGAGGGAACAGACATTTGTTTTCTTCCGTGTTGTTTGTTTTTAAGCTTAACCAAGACATGTTCTGAAGGAACAGCCACGCACACCCTGCTGGAAATGTGCTGCTTCTTTATAGGAATAAATAGTCTTTTCTATGCTTGGAAATTTGCTTTCAGCATTTTTAAAATAAGAGATCACGAGTCAGTTGGACTGGGTTAATAATGAAGGTGTTTTTGTCATGCGTTACCGAGGAAAGTATTTGCCTTGTCCTTTGTCATATAGATGACAAAATTAGGAAGGAAGAGATGTTGAGCTGGAGATAATTCCGGATTTCTGTTAGCTGTAGTTGCGTTGCAGTCTTGTGAAAGGTCTGGCTCCACCGGAATTGCTTTTTGTAAACAGCTGGTGACCTGGTTTCATTTCCTTCCTTTAAGCACCTGGAAGACTCCATTGAGAATTGGAGTGTGACAAGTTCACGGGAGAAAAGAAGTTGTTCCTTCCGTTCCATGGATCCCTTGGGTGCTCCTTCCCAGTTTGTGGATATTGACAGTTTGCCAGGCTGGAGTAATGTCTGTCAGGCTACCCAGGTGGATTCTCACCAAAATCCTGTTGAAGAAGCTCAAGTCGATGTTAGGTCACCTTTCCCATACAGGAAAGACCTCAATGCAAAAATTGTCTTATGGTAAGTTCCGTATGGCTCTGGTGTCTCTGTCATCACTTCTCCATTCACTGCAGGATCAGACTGCTTCCTACGGCAACTACTGCTGTAGAAAAATACCTTCAAGTCCTCCTTTCTTGAATGAAGCATTACAGATCTGGGAAGAAAATATATATATTTTTTTTTTGTTCACTGGAAATCTGCAAATCTGATATTTGCTACGCTGTATGTTGTCACTTACATGTTCATAGGCTTTCCTTGATGCAGCAGACTAGAGCAGTACTTCTTGCTGCCATACTGTTTTGTTTAATAACAAAACCTAGTCAGGTGCTGATGCTTTTTTAATTTAAAAAAATATATACTTGTCTACTTGCTTTTCTCCTTCCTTTTCTGGCTTTATCAGTATTTCTTTTATGTGGTTCTTTTATGTGGCTTGCTTTGCTCTTTTTTTTTTTTCCCTTCCTTTCTCCATTCTCTATCTTCCTGTCTCCATGTTTTGAATCAAAATCTATTCACCTCAGTGTGTTGAGGTGAAATTACTCCATCGTTTTTTCCTTTCCTGCATCTCAGATACTCAGACCTACTCTCTTCATGAGTAACTGTTAATCAGTATGAAGAGAGGAGGATTTTTCAGGGTGCGGATTCAGGGATCAGCCTGAAACCTCTTTCTGGTTCGTGCATGCAGGAAATAAGGCTGTTTGTGGATTTCTTGAACCCGACCAAAGAAAGAAGAAAAATAAAAAGCTAACCCTGTCCTATGACTTGGATTTGTGTAAAATAAGCATGCGCAATTTGAACTGTCATCTGAATCTCTCCCTGTGTTTGGGAATTGTTATTTCCCTTCCTGTGCTCTTTGATTCCAAAATCTGTGATGACTTTCTGTGACAAAAAGCAGGTCAGAGTTCTACTGTTCCGTCTTGCATGGATCTCTGCATTGTTTATCTTCTGCTTGTCTGACTCTTGTTCAGCAGTGTGAACATGATCAAATCATGCGTTCACAATTTTGGAACAAAAGCAATGAAAACTTGACTAGCCACAGTGTTACTTGAGATCTTCAGTGGTCTGAGGAGGAGCAGCAGTGAGGTGCCCTGGATAATGTTCCTGCAGACCATCAAAAAATAGTGCATTGAAATATTAGTTGATATTTTGGAAATAATATACCATGCAGACTGTCATCTCTAAGATACGAGAGAATACATCCCGTTTTGGAATACGTTACATTCCATGCTGCTTTGTATGTTCTGCTAACTAAACCACCCTACACACAACTACAACACTGCGTTTTTTGCATATTATCCCTCAGTTACTGTTAAGGTGAAGAATTTTCAAGGAAACGAAGGGTCGTGAGCAATCAGTCTTTATCAGTGACAAAGGATGATTCTGCACAGTGAGCATGCCAGGGTACACTACGCTCTACAGGAGCTGAGATACTGCTAATGCATTAACGTAACACAGACAAGTAAGGAAATGCTCATTTGAGAATATGCTGCTTAATCTGACATTTAACCTGCAATAAACTGTTTCCTCAGGAAAGGAGACGTAGCGTTACTGAACTGCACAGCCATAGTGAATACCAGTAATGAGTCTCTCACTGATAAGAATCCAGTATCTGAAAGTATTTTCATGCATGCTGGGCCTGACCTGAAGGATGAACTTCAGAAGCTCAAGGGTAAGTAGCAGGAGATGGCTTTCCTTCTGAAATCTGCTGTCCTTGCATAGTTTGAAGTATCAGTATTTGGGCATGAACTCAAATCAAGATGCAGTTTTTTCTTTTTTTCCCTGATGTCTGTTCTTAAGGTGAAATAAAGAGAGGAAGATAGACTCGCATACACTTCCTCCACTTTTGTCATTCAGATTACAGATCACTGAAAACCTTTCACAGGTGTGCAAGTTGCTGAGCACGTACTTTGTTTGTGTTACAAGAATTCCTGTTGTTATTTGAAGCCACTTAGTATGGTTAGCTCATCTGAGCTTTTACTGTAGGGACCTGTCCTAAGTAGCTTCAGGTTTTGCTCTTACACTGCTCAATGTGTATCTGCTTGGTGAGTGGAAGAATGAAATTCAAGTTTGCCATTGCAGGAGTTAAGTGGGTTCCAATACAGACAGTGTATCCTTTCTCAGCCTGTCTTTCAGGAAGTAATTTATTCTCAATGCCTATTAGATGAAAATGAGTATTTCAGTTTTGGTTTTGTTTTGTATGAGGAATTAAGAGGTTATAGTTATCCAAGGTCATACCAGAGTCTGATACAGCTTGCAGTTAAAATTAAGGTTACTTTTAACTATGGTACTGAGCTGAATTTTGAGACCAGACTGATTCCTGAGTAGTACTGGTTACTCTCTTGGATAGCATGTAGTAACAAAATAGATAGAAGGAGCATACTATTTCTAATACAAGCTCTCAGTAGTTTAAATTGCAATAGAATAGACATCCTATTCTGCTTATTGAGCTTGTTCAGCTGTTAAAGGACAGCAGATGTTAGTTAGGATCCTGCTACATATGTTCACTCTTCTAAAATAAACTTGGGCTTCTTTCAGTTCATTGTGAGGTGGGATGGGGAGGGGCAAGGTTTCAAAGAGTCCTTAAAATCCGAGGTCTTTCAGCTCTGTGGAAAGTTCTCTCTAAAAATTGGGCTTAGTTCCTTAAATTCCTTTTGCCATCCTGAACTATATGCAGTTTAGATCCTCCACTCCTGTGGTGACAGTGTCTTCTCTCTTTAATGCGTTCTACAGATGTATGTCTCTATTTGTGATAGTTTTCCTTCAGTCTTGGGATGGGATCCTTTCAGAAATTGGTTCTTTTCTGACAGTATCCTGGCATGTTGTGTGGGGGAAGAAAGAGAAGCTGGGTTACAGCTTTGACTTTTATGGACTCATTAATATGAGTTTAACAGTAGCAGAAACAGAAGGGACCTTAGATAAGAAACCAGTTAATCATTCATCAACTCAACTTCCTTTTTGTGCTCCTTTCCCTGTTTTTTCTTTTCTTTTTTTTTTTTTTTTTTGCATAGGAGATTGTTCTTGGTGAAAAGTGAAAATGTATGGGTATTAGTCTAAAGCTATAGAATGAATGTAGTGATGATTTTCAGCTCAGTTTTTCCTAATGCTCTATATACATCTCTATATTTCATATAGTCCAAGGAAAATAATGATTTTTAAAGCATGTGACATGCTGACTTCTGAAGAATTGTGCTTCTTTAAGGCTCAGCTAATTTCTGTGTTCCTGGGAACAGTGCGGTTTCAATTAACAAAGAAATACTGTAGCCAAGGGCTCAGGCTCACGTATGAACTGCTATTGATATACGCTTGCCTATCAACACATACTTGTTGCAGTTTAATAATGACCTTCTGTAATAGCAAATCCTAGTAATCTTCCAAATCCAGTGAGGCTTTTTCTCCACTGCATGCTTTATATGGAGGACTCCAACATTCCGAAGTACAAGAGGCTGCTGTAATGTTTAAAATATCAGCCAGTAAACAATAAGATTTCAACTTGGTTCCCAGTTTTGCCACAAACCTTGACCTTGTGAAGGTCACTCTACTGGCTTACCTCACCCCATATCTTTAAACAGGAATAATACTCGCTGTTTAATTAAGTTTTAGAAATTGTGTAGAGCTCTCTACATAGAAAGCATTGGGAAGCACTAAGTGTGACGTAAGTATAGTTAGAAATTACTGATTCTGCATCTAGTTGTCTGAATGTATTAGTTTCCCTACTGAGTTCAGAGCTATGCCTCAAACTTGCTTCATTTTTTTTCTAAAAGAGAAAATACTTAAAACGATTTTTATTGCAGGTCTTGGGTTGCTCCTTTGAGTTTGTGTGACTTGAATGGACCAAAAAGAAGGAATAGAATCACAAAATATTTTGAGCTGGAAGGGACCTTAAAGATGAACTGATTCTATCCTCCTCCCGTGAGCAGGGACATCTCCCAGTAGACCAGGCCACCCAAAGACCCATCTGGTCTTGAACACCTCCAGGGCTGGCTTCTCTAGGCAGCCTGTTCCAGTGCCTCATCACCCTCATAGTGAAGAATTTTATCATAACAACTAACCACAATCTTCCCTTTCTTAGTTTAAAGTGAATTAACCCTTTGTCCGGTCACTATACTCCTTGATAGAATCTCTCTCCAGCTTTCTAATAGGCCTCTTTAGGTACTGAAATGCTCCTGTAAGGTTTCCCTGGAACTTTCTTTTCTCCAGGATGAACAATTACTCCCTCAACTTGTCTTCACAGGAGAAAATAGCTTGATATCTGATACATTTCATGTTTTGGTTTTATCTACGGATTTTCCCACCTTGAATGTATGTAATTGCACTCCTGAGTTGAAGCATTTCAGAGGATGTGCAGCAGTTCATAGTATTTGCTTAGTATGCCATTATATTCTTCCTTCTTAATCCAGAAGAAACAAAGTGGACTTCTATAGAAATAATGACATGATTTATAAGATCAAAAAGTTTACAAGGTGTTGGCTTAAAGGAAATGTGTCGTTGCCATTATGAAGGCATGCTTTAAGTCTTGAGTAAGATTCTCAGTCTGAAACGTATCTTGCCATAAAATATGCTTTTATATATGCTGTGAAACAGCCTGAGCACCATAACAAATACAGTGGAGTGGGAAAAAAAGTAAGATTTCTGTTCGGCATGAAGCTTCATAATTAACTTGAGCCAAGCTACAGCAGTTCCCCTACAAGAAGGGTTGTCCTAGCCACTTGTTCATATTTCATTCCTTTTCATGGGCAATAGCAATCTATAAGATCAGGTTAAAAGCTAGTTCAGTGAAAAGATTCTTTTTCAGCTGGATCTGAAAGTAAGTGTCTCAGTGCAGCTGTACAAGCAAAAGAAAGAAGGTGGGAAATGCTCCTCCTTGAGGGCTGGGAAAGAGGACTGGAAGTACTACTTCATCTGTTCACGACTGCCGTAGACTTGATTTCATGTGAAGCGACTTAGATGAAGAAGGGGGGAGAGTTAGCAGACTGTTCTTCCAGGTGCCTTTCGTAAAGGAAAAACAGGCTTCAAACACCATAGCTGTTCCTGGATTTCTTTTTTTGGATCCAAAATGTCTTGACGTAGTGAATAAAGAAGAAGGGCCTGTGGATGTCATTGAGGATTCTGACAAACTGACCTCCTGATGGAAAAACTGCAGGAATTAAATACGAGTAACTTAAAAAGACTAGCCAAAGAGCAATGTGAACCAAAGTGAGGTAAAGGTGTATGCAGCATGCAGTAAATGGTCCTAGAATATGTAACTGGAGGGTGCTGGAAATGGAGCAATTAAATGTGTTGTTTGAGTTTGGTTGCCTTTGGGCTATACTTCTGGTCTGTCAGGAAAGGTGTGATCACCTTGAGAATCATACTTTTGCCTTGTGGACACTAAGCAATTTGCAAAACAATGAATGTAACCTTGTTCTGGGAGTGCAGGTGAAATGTGTGCTCAGTCTCTTTCTGTTTTCAGGTAGGTTTGACAGCAGCTACTGAGTTTTATTTTGGATGAAGAGACTGCAAAACTCCTTAAAGCAGTCTCCGAAATCCAAATAGTTAAATTCAGAAGGATGTTTGTGTATCAGTGTTCTGTATGTAGCACAGTAAGCACTCAAGACAGCACTTCAAGCAATTCATAGTTTGTCTTTATATGTGTATTTTTGAAAATCAGGAAGAATTAGCACAGCTCTTACATATTCACCATGACTAGGTAGTTTTAAGCAGTTGCTTTGAGAGAGAGAGTGCTATCCTTAGTATTTGATAGCCAAAATACAGATTTTTACGTATGAAGGTAAAACTTGTCTGATTGTGGAGGAAGTCAAGAGCTTGAATGCTTTTGACCTTATTTTCGTGACATTGGTGCAAATGCTTGTTTGTTATTTTTTCTTTTCCCAGGATGCAGGACAGGAGAGGCTAAACTCACCAAAGGATTTAATTTGGCTGCACGCTTCATCATTCACACAGTTGGACCCAAATACAAGAGTCGTTACCGTACAGCAGCCGAGAGTTCTCTGTACAGCTGTTACCGGAATGTCCTGCAACTTGCAAAGTAAGCATACAGCAACAGCCACCCGTGGCGCATCTTCTTCCCCTTGATGCTATGGTCTGCATGGAGATCTGAAGTGGTTCAAGTCTTGAAACACTGTAGTTAGAGCTGTGCAGTGTTCCTCCATTCTGAGGAGAAGGAGCATAAATAACTGTGCTGGGCTCCATGCTGCAAAAAAAGCTTTAAAAGAGTTTGGTCAGGCAGCAGCTTCTTGTGTCTTTGTGTAGCCACATGAACATACCCACAGGCAGACCTGACTGCTGCAACAATTTGTGTATTTGGCCTCTCTGCCTTCATACTGTAAATGCAATTCTGTGTCAGGTGCAAGGTTATTTCTAAATCAATATTTGCTGCAGGTGAGTTTGCAGTTCTTCCTCTCTTTCATCTCTGGTGTTTTCTGCTTCCTCTTAGCTAACAGTTTTTTTCACCTTTATGGTTTCTACTTTCCTGTGTTCTTTTCTGTGTTCTGTTCTTCTCCAATGTAAGCCATCATTATTACAAATAGATAAATCTTGAACAAGAGCAGTGTCAGAAAATATACTTCATGTTTCTGTAGGGTTGGGAAGATCAGTTCTTCCAAGACAGCTGTGTTTTACAGTGCAGTAGTAACTGTTTTGTAATTCAGATTACAGCTAAGGTTTCTAGTATGTATCAGTTACTGGGGTTTTGTTTGCTTGTTTTTGCCTTAGAATTGATGAGCAAAGTCAGATCTGGATTGGAACATCTTATAAAGAGTGAAGAAATGTTGATAATTCTGCTTACTGATTTCTGAGTGCCTTTTAGTCCTCCTATTCTCTGGAGTAACTTTTTCCATTCATGGAATTACTGTCTACCAACTCTGAGCTAGTTCAAATTCTTCTGACTGTTAGCAACACCTTTGCTTTCCTTTTCTAATAATGTGGCACTTTCCTGTTCTTGCTTTTCTTAATGTATATGTCACTCCATGCCAATGATTGTCTAATCATAGCTACAACCAAGTAAGTCATTTCAGTCAGAGACTGGACCACTGACAAAAAAAAAAAAAAGGTAGGTCAGACTAGGGAATAGAGTATTTGCAGTAAAGAGCACTGATTATGTTGTCTCTTTTTTCCCCTTCCTTTCCCTCACTGTCAATCTATGCAGGAAGGAAAGTATTTTGGAAAAGATTACAGGGAGGCTGAGGGAAAAACTTCATTCAGGATGTGAGAAAATGCAGAAACAGTGTAGCTGAGGTAAAAGGAGAAATTCTGAGGACAAACAGAAGGGAAAATGGTGTGGAATCATTAATGGTTCTCTGTTTCTGCTTAATGATGGTAGGTATGCATCTTCCCAGGAAAAAATCCTTCTGAGCAAACCTAAAGGAGTGTTGCTACTACACAGAGGCAGGAGATAAATACCGGTGTTATCTACTAGACTGGTAAAACTTTGGTCTCATCTGACCTCAGATGATGCTTCTGTTCATTTATTTCTCTTTCTGGATTTCAGGGAACAGGCAATGTGCTCCGTAGGATTTTGTGTCATTAACTCTTTGAAAAGATGCTACCCCTTGGAAGATGCAACCCACATAGCGCTGCGTAAGTCTGTCGGAAAGTGACATAAACTCAGTGGTAGTATTCACAGATTGCTCATCTCTGTAGACTGACATTGCTACAAGGAAACTTCTTTTTTAGGGGACTGTGATGTGTTAGAGGAGGATATAAAGAGGCAAGCTTTGCATGGGTGAATAGAAATGGAGGATAAAAACAAATGATCTTTCTCTCTAAGCATCTGTGGGAATTCTAGTTGGAACTTTCACTGTTCAATATATTTACTAGCAAGCTGGAAAAGATGCTGCAGAGTGAGATGAGAGAGCTTGCTGGTAATAAGAAATTGCTCAGGACAGAAAAGGTGAGACCTTGACTGTAATAACTATATATGGGCCTCAAGCAACAGATTGAATTCAAACTGCTGTTTTGGTATTGTCAGCATATTCAGATGTGAAGTGATATTTTTACCCCACTGTCTCATCTGTATGGTTCTGCCTCACACAATGGGCTAGTGCTAGAGAGCAAAATCTTGAGATTGTAGTGGTTTCCTGAAGTCATCAGCTTAATGGAGTTCAAAGGAACAAGCTAAGCAAGACAGAATAAAACAAAGAATGTTATGCACACAAAGAAATGTGTGGTTTATCCACCTCTAAAGCTGCATGTTCAAGAAAATCTAGAAGTTCAAAGAAGGTCAACAAGGATAGGCAAAGGCAAGGAACAGCTGAGTAGGGTCGTCGTCAGTCTGCAATACACTGAAATTGAAGGGTGTATGATGGTTTTCTATAAGCTCACAAGTGGAATGAAAATAATGAATGGGAATCAGTGTTTGCTGTCTCTCAAACTGAGAACTAGGAACTATAAAATAATGCTAGTATGAACCAGGTTGAGAAAAAAACAAGAAGTAATGGTTTGTTTATTTTATAATTACATCATTTGTTGTATGGAACTTACTACAAAAAAGCATTGTAGATAAAAAAAAATTCAAGTTTGGGTTCAAGAATATCAATATCAAATTAGAAAATGAAGGTTACTAGACACAAATGGAAAAAAAAAAATCCTAGGCTGAAATTACTTTATGCATTTTCCATTCTTTGAGAAGAATATTGTGCATTTGCTTAGTTCTTACTTCTGACTTCTTGATTTCTGTTGGCCTGCTCCTTCTCTCTGCATTCCACTTATAACTTTTGTATGCTGCTTTAGCATAGCTGACCCTTGAGTTTTTGTGTGTTTTTTTCTCTGCTTTATACCAACTTCTATATGGCTTGCTATCAAGCTGTTTCATTTATAACTGAGGGGACCGTAACTTGTTCTAGGAATGTCTGGTTTTGGCAACTTGCATAGGACTCAGTAAAGGAAGGATTTGGCTTGGTTTTTGCAGGGTGCTAAGTTCCTGTTCAACAGATTGAGGTGCACCTAGTAAGGTGTGCCAAAATCACAGAGAGACTCTTTAATTTTCTTATCCATTTCTAGAGTGAGAAGCAGGAGAGAATGAAGGTGGAACTTGCAGTATGCCCAACAACCCATTTCTTGTTAAACCACCACTTACTCCATGCTTGTGAGCTACCCATGGAGCTACTTTGTATAATAGGAAAGATGTCTCTCTCTGTTCTGCACTCCACTGATTCCCTTGCTTGTGGTCATGTGTGTAAATTTCTCATGTTCTTCTAACTACATTTGTTCTTCCTTGCAGGCACAGTTAGAAGGTTCCTGGAGATTCATGGGGAGACTCTAGAGAAGGTTGTGTTTGCAGTCTCTGAGCTTGAAGAGGTATTGTCTTGATGTTCATTCCATCAAAATTCATAGCCATATTGATCTTCTCTGCAGCAGTATCAACTCCCACACTGTAAAGTTGGATTTGGACTCCCCCTACAAATCATCTTGTCTCACTTAGACTTTTGGTTGCATAGCATCCTTCTGTCTCCTACCAGCATAGCATCTTTTCCAGTACTGCTTATATTTCTAGAAGTAACCATGTTCAGTCTTTCTATTCTTGGCTTGCCTGTTCCTGAGCTGTGAACAGGAGTCAGTATTAGAGTTTATAGTATACACTTGTGCTGATGTTTTCCACCAGCTAGAACACAGATTTCTCGTGCAAGGCTTGCTCCTTATACAGTGTTTTTGTCTTGTGCTTTTAGAAGATAGCCCTGATTTCCAGTATAACACACCCACAAATCACATAGAAACACCTTAAATGTTGCTTGCTGGCTTGTTGAAATAACAGGCTTGATATTTAATAGCTTGTTTTCAGACAGGTGCTAATAGTTTGAATATTGATTTCTCGATATATATCAGATTTGCTAATGGTTGTTCCTGTGGAGAATACCAACACTGTTCATATTATGTTTCCTCTGGATAAGGAGAATAAATAACTTAATAAAGAGGGTGTAGCGATGTATTTAAACTATGTATCCTTTGCTTAAGTCTGTCAACCATGTAAATCATTACAAAACTGAATTATCTACTTTCTACCTGAGTTCATGACTTTAAAGCAGGATCTTCTCAGAGTCACTTCCCAGCGTGGCAAAAAAAAAAAAAATTAACCTTGATAAAGGCTATCTGCTTCTGTTGCCAAGTAGCAGCCCAAAGGAAGCCATCCAGGGAAGCAGTGCTTTGCCTTCAGACCTCAGAGAAGATCCCTGCTACAAGGGCAGGTGTTAAATATCTGAAGAGCAAGGATGCATGGTGAACCTTCATGCGTTTTTCTTATTTGTAGGCCACCTACCAGAAGTTGATGCCTCTGTATTTTCCAAGATCTCTGGAAGAAGAGATTCAATCCTTGCCTTACCTCCCTGCAGATATTGGTAATGCAGAAGGGGAGCCTGTAGTACCAGAGCGGCAGATCAGGATTACTGAAAAGCCGGGCATTCCAGATGGTGAGCTTTTAACTGAACTTTGGAATAAGGATCTCTATGTGAAAGTCAGGAAAAATAGGAAAAGTGCATACATAGCAAATAAATGTCTTGGGTGAGGTGGTGTGGGAAGAAATTCTATGATGAAGAGAATTGTCAAGCTGCCTTGTAAGCTCTGCATGTTCCACAGCAGCAACTTCTGCTTTCTGCCTCGCTGTAGAGAGTGGCTGGAGGATGTGGTAAAGCTGTTGTTTTGTCTTATTTTTTTTGGAGGGAGAGATAGGGTGTTCATTCCTTCTGCAGATTTTCTTCTGAGTTGGTTAGGACTTTGTTTTTCCCCTTCAGAATTGTACCAGTCCTTGACTGAAATAATGGACTATTGCACACTACATATTGAAACACTGTCTGCAGCTTGATCTGATTTTGTTGACACTGCACGTGCATCAAACTAGAAGGTGCTTAATTTTTAGCAGAAACTTGCTAAAAGGTAGAGGAACTAAATAAATCCAGATATCGTTGTTTGAGAAATGGTTGTCAAAAGCTTAGTGAAATAAGTAAGTTGTAAGGAGGTTGCCTAAGTTTCAAGACTGAGATGTTGAGAGATGGATGTCAAAACAATGTGAACGGGCATGGCTATATGTTCTGCCTTCCCCATTAAGTAGTCCTGTGAAAGGTTTGCACTTCAAGCGAGGCCTTAAGCCATGAAAAGCAGAGAATTTGGAGTGAGTTTCGAAGGTTTTCTGGTTTTGCGTGGCTGGTAGCAATAAGGCTGAGTATGCAACAAGAATACTAGTTAATTTAGATTTCCTGTTCATGGTATGATATGTGATGTAGCAACTCCTGCTGTTCAGATTACAGTTTCTTGGGTTTTTTTTGTGGTTTTTTTTTTTGTTGTTTTTTGGTTTTTTTCCTCTTCCCCCCTCTGCCTAAACCTCTGGCTAGTGATGTTTGCTCCTTTGGCTGATAGCTGTGAGACATTCAACCACTGGCTAACAACTTATGAAATGTTTGGTTTTGCATATATGGGGGCAAATACACGTAGTGGAATCTTGTGCACTTTTCCCATTGTTAGTATAGCATGTCACACTAGAGCTATGAAACTCAGTTCTTATCCAGATTGCCCAGAGAGGCAGTACCAAAAGCCTCAACAGTTTTCCTTGATGATGTCAAGTTCAGTGGAGCATTCTCTTACTGTTAGCAGCAAGTGAGCCTGTGCTGTTGTACTTCATCTCACAGCCGGGTAGTAGGTAACGAAACGCAGGTTATCAACTCGTCTACAGCCTCTGTTATAGCAGTATCAATATGAAAGGAAGAAGTGAGCCTTTTCTGCAGTACAGCTTCTCAACAGAATAAAACTGCAGCACATGTCCCTCTGCATGCTTCCTTTTCCTTTTTTTGTAAATTGCAATTGTAAACTCCAAATCACTCTCTCCAGACCTTATTTTGGAGTCCTCCTGAGAGAGTTAACTGTCATCCCTTTGTTACAAGGGGATAACTAGGACCTGCAAAGTTATTTTACAGACAAACCAACATCTTAACCTTAAGTCTGTAGTTCTCAAGTATGTGGTATAATCATGGTACATTGTGTTATTTGTGTATCATGATGAATGGGTTGGCCCACTGAAATACAGCAATTCAGCAGCAGCACTGCTGTTTTGTACGCAGCTTGAACATTTTATGCTACCTTTGTTTCTACTGCAGATGCTTCAGATGAAGAGGGGCTGGAGGCAGATTTGTCTTTCATTGGTTCCCATGCTTTTGCCCGCATGGAGGGAGATGTTGATAAACAGAGACGCCTCATCCTTCAGGGACAGCTGTCAGAGGCAGCACTGCAAAAACAGCACCAGAGGAAGTGAGAATTCCCTTGTCTGCATGAATGTTTTGGGTTAGCTAGTTTTTCAGAGGACCAACCTCTGTGTTGATTTCATTACCTGTTAAGTCTGGTTTCACCCTCCGTCTCAATAGCAGCTTCTTTGTCCTGAAGGGAATGGGTAGCAAAAGGAAAAGGAAAGCCATTGAATCCACTGGCATGCCCAGTGCATTGGAACAACTGGCTTGTCCTTTTGCCACATGATGTCACTGGTTTTTTTCACCACTCTGTGTGGTGAGGTAACTGGCTTTAGTATCGCCTGCTTGCTTCTGAGGCTCTGGACAGCTAACAGTAATTTACCTCTTTGTCTGAAAGTAGAAAGATACGTAAATGGATACTGCAGCTTTTTCCTCTTCTTGTTTTTTTTATTTTCTTTCTCTTCTGCCATTAACCTTAGCTTACTTGACCATTTTCCAAGGAGTCAATCCAATACTAGAGACTCTTGAAGAATGATGTTTGCCATGCCTAGTCAAATCGTTCACCATTCAAAAACTGAAGTAATACCCACATATGACTCTGGTTGCTGGATACTTAAGAAGTCTAGAAGTTGAGCTTAAGAATATTTCTGATTGCAAAATGCTGGCACTGAGGTGTTTCAGTGGAAAATTTTGAAATGTTTTCAGCCCACATGCAAAGTCACCAGTAGCTACTAGATGTTGCATATTCAGTGCCCCAGTAAAACTCATTAGATGAGTCAGTGAGCGCTTTTTTTTTTTTCCCTCCCCAACACTTCTTTAGCAATTTGAAAGGAGCTCTGTTGTTCAGAGATCCACGTTAGAGAGAGATCACTCACTGAGTTTGTTTTACCCTTCCCTCTGTATACTGCTTCAGGCTTTTAATGCCGAAGGGGGACTAGATCTGACCAGATGTCTTTATCTTTCTAGTTACAATCGCTGGCTGTGTCAAGCAAGAGCTGAAGACCTCTCTGATATTGCTTCCCTTAAAGCCTTGTACCAGACAGGTAAGTTCAGGGTACTGATGACTGATGTATATTGCCTTAGAATAAAAATAGAAAACATTACATTTTTATTTTGTGTTTGAGTACAACATATCATATCATCAAGCTAGGCCAGCACCTCTGTAGTAAAGCAGGTGGTCTCTCTTGATTGACTTTAGAAGACTGTGTGGTAAACTCCCAAAAAGCTTCTCTTTAACAGGCTGAAGGTAAATTCAGAACGTGCAAGTATATGGAGAGTGTAACCAGTAATATTCTGAAAGGAAGAATGAACTCAGTGGGAATGGGAATTAGAACAAAAAAAAAAGTAATATTCTGTGGCTAGTTTAGCAACAATTATAGAGAGTTCCAGTTATGCTTTCTGATGCCCAAGAGCTTTCTTGCTAGCAGTTTTTGATGTAATTAGTACCATTAGATAAAGTACTGTTAGATTAAGCCAATGTATAAGGTGCTCTGTGTGAGGTAATTCATTGTTTGGTCTGAACAACCTCCACTCTTTGTTGCAGAGAAATGAAAGTTGCATTCAAGTGACTAGTGCAGAGAATAAGCAGGAACCGAAGCACCTTTTGATGCAGTTTTCTTGAAGAAAGTGTCTTGTTCCTTTTCCCGCAGTTTGGATTTGAGTTGCTCTTCCCTGTATCTTCCTTATAGCACTAGTGGCGTAGTAACCTGAGAAGTACATCTCACAACCTTGAGCTTGGTAGATAGGGAAGTTAGGGAGAGAATCAACATCCTGACGGGTTTAGTGGAAGGTATTAGCTGCTAGATCCTTGCAGTAAGGGAAGCAGAAGTCCCTTTTCATTCCTTTTCTTCTTTAGGTAGTGTTGCGTTCGAAGGTAAAACTTGCTGGTACCAGTGGCTTATTACTGCTTTGCATTGTGACAGAAAGAAGCAAGTAGTCAAGCTTTTAAAATCATAGCTGTGACTACGTAGCCAGTGACTCTGCAGAGAAAGTCTACTCAGCACTTTGGCCTCTTGAAACTCCAGATGTTTACCATCATCTTTGTACAAATACCAAGGCTGTGTGATAGCTTCTGCTTTGTTGTTGTAATTTTTAATTATTTTGGCTTAGACAAGGCATGTTGTGGACTGTCATTTCTTGATTTAGGTAAACGTGGTGTGCACAACTGATGTAAAATTATATTCTTTGATACTTAAGTTTCTAGAATATGATGCAACTGCCTTTTCTGGACCAGAATAGCTACTGGCATTGTGAGGAGTAACTCTAGTGTACTTTCTCTGATTTCTGAGATAGAAACCAGATGCACTGCAAAAATTCTGAGTTGTGTTTTCCTGGTTTAAAAAAGGACCAACTCAGGAACCTGACATGACTGGGAGATGTTTCATCGTGTTATTTTTTTCTTCTAGGTGTGGATAACTGCGGTCGCACAGTGATGGTAGTTGTTGGAAGAAATATCCCCGTAACATTGATAGACATGGAAAAAGTAAGACTTTGTAAAACTAGAGTTGTGCAGGTTGAATGTGAATGTTCAGGATCTGAGAGTCAGATTCTAAGAGTATCTTGGAGTTAGTACTAGAAGTGTTACGTGTAGACAGCTTAAAAGAATCATAGAATGTTCCAAGTTGGAAGGGACCCAGAAGGATCATCAAGTCCAACTCCTGGCTCCACACAGGACTACCCAAAAATCAGACATTATGTCTGAGAGCATCATCCAGAGGCTTCTTGAACTCTGGCAAGCTCACTGCCATGACCACTTACTTCCCTGGAGAGCCTATTCCTGTGATTGACCACTCTCTCAGTAAAGAACCTTTTCCTGATATCCAGCTTGAACCTCCCCTGTTGCAGCTTCATGTCATTCTCTAGGGTTCTATGGCTGGTTGCCAGACAGAGTATAGATCAGTGCTTGCCCCTAAAAAGAAAGCAACTTCTTCCCCTATATAATTTTGTATATTTTGGGATGGCTTTTCTAGAGGAGGAACTGGACTGTGTTCAGAGAAACATGCCTTACATGGTCTCAATTTTCTTCTCAAAGAGACTCGTCCTGCTTCTGTAACTGGAAAACACAGAAAGTTTAATGTAACAAGTCAAAATAGTTTTTCATGAAAACAGCAAGAATTTATCTCCGTCTGTGAAGTCATCCAAATGACTGTAGTCAAGTTAAAGACTTGGAATATCCACCTTGCTTTTGTAACTCACACAGAATGCCACCCAGTTTCGTAATTCCTGATCTGTGAATGAATTCAAAGAAGCATATCAAAATATAATGCAACTGTGAAAGAATTATTTGCAACATAATAAGTTCCATCTTTTTTTCCATCTCAGGCTCTTCTGTATTTCATCCACGTCATGGATCATATTGCAGTTAAGGAATATGTCCTAGTGTATTTCCATACGCTAACAAATGATTACAATCAACTAGATTCTAATTTCTTGAAGAAACTCTATGATGTTGTTGATGCCAAGTGAGTGTCAATAAGAGAATAACCCTTCTGTGCTGTGCAAATGTTTGTCATTCCTTTTATCTATTTTCCCGTTCAGTTGTTGTGCTGGGGAAAAGACCTAAGCAACAAAGGCAAGAAGAGGGATATTTAATCTTTTCAGCTCAGAACTATATTTGAAATCAGGAAGTGCTGTCCTCTGCCATCTCTTATTTGTAGCTGTTACAGAAATGAATGTGTGGGGTTTATTGTCTCTCCAGAAGTGGAGCTTCTGGAGCCTGACATTGTTAGAAGTATTTTCCAGTTGCGAGGGAAGAGGCTTGGGTAACACTGGCAGTCATAAGTTGTCCATAACTTTCACTGTCCACGTAAAATATGACAGGCTATGATAATGAAAAATAATAATTCTGTTTTTTCTCTTTACATTTACTCCTGGTATGTGCCCTTGCTTATACAAGATAGAGCTTCTTAAAATTACACCACAGGCACTTAAGCAAAATGATCTATGTTTTGACAGTTGTTGTCTCGGTGAATATAATTAGAAGTCACTTTTAAAGAGCTTCTTTCTTTCTTTAAACCAGGTACAAGAGGAATTTGAAGGCGTTATATTTTGTCCACCCAACATTTCGTTCAAAGGTGAGGTATATAGTAGAAAAGAAAAAAAAAAAAAAACCATTTTGGATATTGGCATGTTACATGTTGCATGTAAGACTGTAGCGTAAGGAACACAAAATTGTATAGAGGCTTTCAAAATTGGACAATATCTTCTGGCTTCACGACCAGAATTTGAAATTCATCTCTACCTTTGATCTAGCTGTAGTCTTCCAGCCTCCAATGCAATGCAGTTGTCTTTGTCCTGTTTTGCTGTGTATATTCTTAACAGAGAAATGTGTTGAGCAGCAATGATATTAGTCAGGATTACATAGTGTAGAGTAGCAAAGGAAGGTGGGAATAATGCTTTTGTCATATGGAGTACTGAAAAATTTTGTCAGTCCTTTAGGAGATGAAAAACTGAACTGGTCAAACTTAAGATACTATCCTTTGCTATGACCTGCGTGGGGCAACAGAAGATGGCGCTCTCTTTCTTCTGTACTTTGCATCAGTATGACTACTTCCCATTAACTGTCAGGCAGCAGCCCTTCCTAAACTTTTTGTCCTATTAAAAGGTTAGAAATATGATCCCCCACGTTCACATCAGATGTATTTGTTCTACTTTTTTGCTGACACTGATAAAATTTGATAAAACTATATGCCTTGAAAAAATGTGTTTCCACATGTTCAGCAGGAATTTCCTTAACTGCTGAATTTCTGAAGATTCCATTCTTTCTTTGCATGTACAGCTGGGACACTAAGTCTTGGAGCTTCGTGTTTTTATGTAGATGAAACTGCAGCCTCCCAACAGTGTATTTTCCATTTTCTGTCAGGATTAATATTTTGTTCCCCCCTGTGCATATCTGAGGTGTGAGTGATAGAATTAGAGCTTCTAGCTCTGATGCTTCTGAAAATGAAGGAGCAGACAAACCGCATTACTTAGGTCACAAATCTGAGTGGAAACACTGAAGCTAGGAAGTACTAGTGTTCCAGGTTCTGAGCAGTACTTTATCCCCTTCCTCTCTTCCTATGCAACTCTATTTGATTGGAAAATGTTTTGTGTTGGAGGATGGGAAGTTGTGTTCACCAGTCCATTGGCCATTTTCTTTGTCCCTTTGAGACCAGCAATGGAACTTGGCAGATCTACAGGACAAGCAGATAGCTGGCAGAAAGCAGGGAGGATGAGAGAGACGGAGCTCTCTAATTTGCTGAAAATTTAATTGGTTTGTACCCAGTTCTAGCAGCACAGCTGGAGATAAAAGAGGATGTGTCAGTGTCATCCTGCCAAGCCTTTTCTTTAAGTGAAAGGCAAGAAGGATTGCTGTTGGCTGTTGCAGAGACAGCCAGCATATGAAATATGATGTAGGATATGCAGCAGAAAGTCCTGGTGGAGATGGTGGGTGCTAAAAAGCTGTATTGAATCTTGGCACAATGAGTGGCTGCTGTCTTTTACAGTTGTGTTGTTTATTTCTGTGCTAAAAGAGATAAGAGACTCTTGGAAATGCACACTCCTGTTTTGTTTTTTTTTTTAAAAAAAAAAGCATTGTTCTGAATGTACATCATGGTGCCAAGTAAAATTGTTTGGTTTCTAGATATGAAACTGTCTTAAATTATGTATATTCCAAGGCTGACTGCCTATCTAGAACACACAGTTTTCAGTGTGCAGGGTTTAGCAGTTTCTCAAAAACACGAGAAAGTAGAAGCAGGATACATCCCTACACAATCAGTTTTTGTAGGTTAATTCTGCCTTTCGCTTATGCTATGATGTGAGCATTTTTTTGATCTGTGAGGAACTTGATTCTATTGTAGTGGTTTTGGAAAGTAACAGTTTTTACTATGAAATCACACAATTGGCAGCAGTAACATATGTCTCTTCATCTAACTAGAAGTGTTCCTAACTTCTGGAATGGGAAGTCTACCTTCATGAATGAGGGAAAATGGATTGGATGCATTTCCAGTTGTTTTTTTGGGGGGGTGTTTTGTATGTTTGGTTTTTAGGCTATCACAGTTGTTGCTGAGTGACAACTTACATTAAGATACCCTTAAAATACTTTACACTGTACTCTTGTATGTAAACGTACTTCTGCTTGTTATTGCTCTAGCTGTCTACATGCAAATAAAGGGCTCTTTGGGGCATTTTTTGTGAATTCTCTCACCTCCCCATTTGTCCAAATAAAGCTTTTTAGAGTTTGGTGTGTTATGAGCGAAGCATTAGTAGGTAGATATTGAACAACCTCACCCAGAGAAATTGTTTACGTAAATTTAGTAACTGGCTGTGAATTTAGAATGTTTTAAAATTGAAACACATAAATTAATATTCATAATCCTCATCTTCATTTTCATTATGAGCAATTTTGTTTTTCTGTAATGGTCATAAAAGCCATTTCTGGAGATCAGAAACTTTTATAGAAGTTCTTGCAGACTACTTGCAGCTTTTCCACACGAGACTTCCTCTTGTAATAAAAATTCCCTATTGTAATAAGTTTCTCTTTAGAGTATGACCCAACTAAGAGACAGCGCATTTTATCTGTGTTATGCTGTTTTCTGGAAGAAAAGAGTTGATACTTTAACCCTGTGGTTTTCTACAATAGGAAATAGGAGACTTAAATTGGAGCTAGCATGGAGTTGGACAGCACTAGCTTTAAAGCTCTAAAGCTCGTTAGCAGACAGTAGTGTGTACTGTCTGACCTTGTTGTGTTATTACAATTATATCAGTGCCTCAAGTTGAACTCAAGCCTGTTTTTGAATATTATGTTGAATGGTAAGGTTTCGAAACAGCACCATCTTAATTAGTTTTTGTTTGGGGTTTATCTTCAGGTCTCAACATGGTTTTTCACTACCTTTACTGTCTCAGGGCTAAAGGACAAGATCCACTATGTGGAAAGTCTTCAGCAGTTATTCACAGCCATACCTCCAGAACAGATTGATCTCCCTCCTTTTGTTCTTGAGTATGATGCCAGGGTAAGTGATTTCATATGGCAAGTATCTGTCTGTGCTCCCAAGTGTACTTATTGCATATCTCTCATTCTGCTCAGTAAGAGCTTTATAGGGCTTGATTTCCACATCTTAAGAATGAGGAAAGGAAAGAGAGTCTGGTTGTTCTGTATTTTGTACATAACCCAAGGAGTGGGCTTGACCAAGAAGCAGACTTGATTCCCAGTAGTTACAGCCTTCTGCGTGCGTAAGACAGACTACATTTCTTCAGTGAAGAACTGTAGCTTGACATTCTAAAAGCCTGTCTACAAGATACATGTATGACAATGTACTATATATTTTACACCTACTGTGTTTAAAAAAAATAATAATAATAATAAGTCTTTGATTCTTTCATAGAATCATAGAATGGTTGGGTTGAAAAGGACCTCAAAGATCTAGTTTCAACCCCCCTGCTCAGTGCAGGGTCGCCAACCACTAGACCAGGCTGCCCAGAGCCACATCCAGCCTGGCCTTGAATGCCTCCAGGGACGGGGGATCCACAACCTCCTTGGGCAACCTTTACCAGGGCATCACCACCCTCTGTGTGAAAAACTTCCTCCTAATATCTAACCTCAGTCTCCCCTGTCTTAGTTTAAAACCATTCCCCCTTGTCCTACCACCATCAACCCATGTAAACAGTTGTACCCCCTCCTGTTTATATGCTTCCTTCAAGTACTGGAAGGCTACAGTGAGGCAGCCCCAGAGCCTTCTCTTCTCCAAGCTAAACAAGCCTAGTTCCCTCAACATTTCTTCATAGGAGAGGTGCTCCAGCCCTCTGATCATCTTGGTGGCCCTCCTCTGGACCCATTCCGAGAGCTTTGTGTCTTTCTTGTGCTGGGGGCCCCAGGCCTGGATGCAGTACTCCAGATGGGGCCTCGCAAGAGCTGAGTAGAGGGGGACAATCACCTCCCTCTCCCTGCTGGCCACCCCTTTTTTAATGCAACCTAGGATACAGTTGGCCTTCCGGGCTGCCAGCGCACACTGCTGGCTCATGTCCAGCTTCTTGTCCACCAGGACCCCCAAGTCCTTCTCCACAGGGCTGCTCTCAAGGAGTTCTTCCCCCCGTTTGTATAAATACCTAGGATTGCCCCAGCCCAAGTGCAGCACCTTGCATTTGGCCTTGTTGAACCTCATTAGGTTCGTGTGGGCCCACTTGTCCAGCCTGTCCAGGTCCCTCTGGATGGCTTCCCTTCCTTCCAATGTATCGACTGCACCGCTCAGCTTGGTGTCATCTGCGAACTTGCTGAGGGTGCACTCGATGCCATCGCCTATGTCATTGATAAAGATGTTGAAGAGCACTGGTCCCAAGACTGAGCCTTGGGGGACACCACTTGTGACCAGCCTCCACCCAGACACGGAACTGTTGATCACAACCCTTTGGCTGTGACCAGCCAACCAGTTTTTAATCCATTGAAATCTATGCCATGTATCAAGTACATGGCAGGGGTGAGTGGGGAAGCAGCAAGGAAAAATGGAAATCTAGTAGGGAGACTTGCCAGTGCATTGGTTCTTCCTCTTTCCTTCCCCATTCCAGGTCTCTACCCAAATGGTGGAATGAATATGGCTTGCACTGCCCAAATCAATCCCAAGATGTGCTCTAACTATAAGGCAACAGCCACAGCTGCATAGGCAACTTTGTCTTGAACTGAATGACTGGCTCTCCTAGCGTTTGTGGTTTCCTTGCATCATAGTTGTGGCTGAATTTTAACCTGTTGTTTTTTTGTTTGTTTAAAACAAAGGCAAAACCAATGCCTGTTTTTGCCTGATCACCAACACAGTTCTGTCCTCGGTGAATTGCGGTCACTGTGCTCATGGAAGAAGCAGTCAGGAGTACCTGTTTATTTCTCTCTCTGTATTAGCATCCATAGGTCTGTTGGAGAAGATTTTTGTTCAACTATTCATTCTATTCTCATTTCAGGAAAATGGGCCTTACTATTCCTCCTATCCTCCATCCCCTGACTTGTGATCTGCAGTCCTGCAATGCTGTTGGTTTCCCATGGATCCAATGACCTGATGTCTGCCAAAACCTGTGCATTTGCCCACAGAATTCAGAGAGAGGGTTTTCCTCCCCCAGCTCTGGTATTTTTTTACTGATGAGATATTTTCAAGCACTCAAGCAATCAGAACACTTTATGCCACTGTGAACTGTACAACTATTTCAAATATATTTATCCAATGGAAAAGTTGATTTTTTGGGATCAGTATTTTATTTTCTTCTTTTTTGGAGCCATTGCATTTATTCCTGAACAGACTTTCTCTTTTCAGGGAGATCCATCAAAAGCATTTGATTGTGTTTGTAACTATTATTATTTTCCACATCCATTTGTAATATCTGTTTTTGACTGGTTTGTACAAATACTGTGCAGTACCAGCCTGACATGTTGCTCGTGTCTGTGATTCACATCCGGTTACTTTCCCTTTTGGTTAGTGCTGGTTACTTTGGTTTTGATGCAGCAAAGTACCTGAAATTGGGAATACCGTGTTTGCAGGCTGAACAGAACACTACAGCCAAGCAAAGATTACTGTAACACTTAGCTCAGACAGCATTTATGGTATTAGGAGCCTGATACAGTCCCAGTCTGTCTTCAGTGAATGATGTGACGTGTCAGGATGCCACCACCCTCCCAGCAAGAATAAAGTTGAAAAGCATTTACACTTCCTTTATACTCTTCTAGAGTTCTTCATGTCTGCTTTGAAATGCTAGATGTGTTTCTATGATAAATGAATGCCATCTTTCTGAAGGGGTGGAGAGGGGAAATGATAACTCCAACTCTAGCCCAAGTTGTTTCTTAGAGAGATCAGTTTTACTTTTACTTCTTGATATGCTGTTTGACACATACTGTGTGACATCTGCTGATTTTGACAGGCACAGCATACAAGAGTGCTGCAGTGGTATTTGTGGAATTGGAGCTTACAAGTCTTTCAGCTGCTAACAGAACGCTGAAAGAAGAGGGAGAAGGCTCCCTTATAAAATATAATCAGGGATGATAGAATCCATAGTAGGAAGAATGTCACAAAAGTACTGAGCGTGAAATGTCATTTTGAGATCTTATGAGGTGGTTAGTCTGAGAACATCTTTCCCAAAGCACTGTAAATTGTTGGGATAAATAGGAAAATAATCCTACCTTGATTTTGATAATGTAATTGTGTGTCACAACTTGTTTGCACTCTGAGGGTTTTGGCTTTCTTGCGTTAGGAGTACAGTGGAAGATGGACCATGCTGAGTTTCCTTTCTCTCCTGCCTTGGCCTCTTTTTGGCTTGATGTTGTGTCTATGCTCTATGTACCCTCAGCATGTTGGTATGTCAGTTACAGATGAAAACTTGGCTGGGGTTTAACAGTCATGCACATACAACTTAATATTGTTTTTTAACTGGCCCCCAGACTCTTTATGTTATTATCAGATCTAAGGTGCTGCTGAAGGCTGGAAACTGTAGCACAATGGAAAACCACACTGGTGTTAATTCTTGGATTAGAAGTGCTTCTTTGAGCACTTGTCTGCTGTTTTTTGAGAGAGGAAAATAGCAGCAGTCAATCTGGAACAGCTACCACATGTCCCTAGCCGTCTCCTTTCACCTAGCTGTTTACAGCTGCCCTTGTCTACTGACTGGTTTACAGCCAGCAGTGAATTTTCCATGCCTCTCTAACGATTTGTATAGCTTTCCACCCCCATTAACCATCTGCTGTTTTTCACACCCGTGGCATTTCCACCAGGGCATTTGCAAAATAGCTAGTGCCCACTTAATAGGCAGATTAAAGGTGATTCAAAGCGTATTGTGAAAACAGAGCTCTCAGCTTCATCAGTTGAGATAGTCCCTATATGTTTAGCTCACAGATGGCTCAGAGTCATAAGACCTGAACACTTTTTCTTAGGACTCTGCACGTTTTTCAGACCCGAGCCCAGTCATTTTAAGAAATTACTTGGCTCGGTGAAGTGCTAAACTGTCTCCAAAGCATTTGCAAAGTGAAAAAGGAGATCTTGGCACCATGCATCTTATTGTGTATATTTTTCCCTTGAAAGACCTTACTTTATTATTTTTTTTAATGCAAGTCTTACATGTCTGAGTGGCAGGACAGACCAGCACTGTGCTGCAAAAATCCTGTTTTTTTTTCCAGCGGATCTGCAATTGTGACAATTTACCACTTGTATTTTTACTGGAGCCTATTAGAAGTAATGTCCTATGGTCGGGGGAAGGGGATCAAATCATTGGAGAGCTCAGGATATTCATCATTATTAAAATAATTCTAATATACAAAAATTTGCATTCAACCAACCAAACCCTATTTGTTTTAGGCTGAGATAAACACTGGCATACCTAATTGAGGGTGGATACAACGTGTTCATCAGAGAGGCCCAGGAGCACACTCTACACCTCTTAACTCTTAGTGTTTTAACAACCCTACCCACTGCAGAATTAAAACTCCTGATGAAAGCTTCATGCCTTGCTTAGACTATTTCACACCATCTGTAGGCTCACGGAGGGAGTCACCATAGGGAAGCATATTAGTATAATTATGTGAGTATTGTTATTGGTGCTGTAACTCTCTGTGATGTTGACATTAGGCTGACTCAGTTACTGTCACTGAAGCTCACATGCAGCACTTTGGCATTTGTTTGTTGTTAGCTACACCTCTTCTGAAAGCATCACAAGTTCCCTTACTTACACTGTTTTTAGGTGTCTTTGGGGCCAGGTTGTGTCAAGCTGATGCCTCACTAGGGGCAGGTGATTCAATCAAAGTCTCTCTGATTACTTGTTGATATTGGCCAAACTGAACTTTAAAGCAATTACTAAGGCAGTGAAAGGTAAAGTATTTGGTAGCTGCTTCTGTTCTTCCTGTTGCATTTTGTGCTTTCTTCTTAAGCAGCTGCTGTTGGGAATAGGAGGTGGCAAAAAGTTGTAGGTGAAGTCAAAATGTCAGGTTTGTACAGGAGTTGGAGGCAGCATGAATTTTTCACGTATGTTTGGAACTGAGCTGCTCTTTTCCCTCATTCTCCTGCTTTCTTAGAATGAAAAAAGAGCTGCTGAGTCTTTCTGGCAACTTTGCTTCCCCAGCAGTAGCCTAAAATCTTGGGGTTTTTTCTGTCATATATGCCTCCATTGCCTCATCTTTGTCCTGAATTAGACCTTCTCTCTAGTCTATCCCTGAGCACTTAGTGGCTGCAGTGCTGCAGAGGATTAGCATCTAACTGCTGAGACCAGACACTCCATGTGAAATTAATTTGGATGGCTCTGCTATTCAGCGAGCTGATATCAGCCTTTCTCCTTTGTCAAACTGAAAAACAAGAGTAAATCTTGTTTTTCCCCTTTCCTTAGCCTCTCTGGGATGAATCCTATTACGTCTGTGACCAAGCAACAGAAGCAATAGTCCCAACCTGAAAATTGTTTGCACCCCTAAGTATATTACAGACATTCCTGAATATGTTGATTATGGCTAAAGAGTAACTGATCCTAGTGACTTCTGTTACAAGTACAGGCTTGGGAGAGGAAGGGACATGGTTCAGCTGCATTTGTGGGAATAGGGTAGGAAGTTATCTACCTGGAACAGCTCAATATGTGATCCTCCAGAGCCAAGGAAGACAAACCTCAGTACATAGCCTGTACTCCTAGGGCAACTGTCCCATTGATTTTCCTTCAGTCTCCTATGGAAAAGGAATTGGTCCCAAGTTAGAGACGTGAATGACTGAGTACCTGAACCAACAGCCTCTTCACTAAGATCAGATGAGGACATGGATGAGCTGAAGCAGCCCTGAACTGCAGTGGAGCAATGAGAGACAAGCAAACCTGCTGCAAAATGCTATCTCCTTTCTATGCTGTATAAGAAAAAAAAGATGTTTTATGCTTCAGCACTAGGATACAGAGCCCTCTTAGTTTGTATGCTTTAAACAGAAGCAAAGTATGGGGTGGTGGGTGAGTGTTCCATCTCATGGATTCCTTCTAGGGGAGAAGAGTGGAATGCTTTGCAAAGGTGAAGGATGGCAGAGATCAAAATACTACAACCCCAGGCCTTTCGCAGCATGGAGTCTGACTCCTTTGACTACCAGGTAGCTTTCTGATAAGCATTCAACTGCTTGACTCTAGAATCTCTCTAAAATATTTCAGATGACAAAACCATTCACAACATGTATAACTGGAAAAATTGCCAAGATTCCTAATGCAATTTAGACATAGCTATGGGGGAGGTGGTTGTGCTTGGAAGGACATTATGTACAAAAACAAGGGGAAGGGGATTGTATCAGATGATCCACAGCAGCCTGCCTGCCAGCACAGCATCTGTTTTTAATTGGCTAATCAGATCCTGTTTTAAGCCTTTCTCAGCTGTCCTTCCCTTGAAAACCAGATTCCTCATCCAGATGATGCAGGAGTGTTTGAGATTACAGTGGTTGAAACAAGAGCAACAAAGCTCAAAATGTACTGCATGCTCAACACGTCCACCTAAATTTTATGGGAACCCCTTAATCTAGCTGAGAGGTAGACAGCAGAATCTCCACTCCTCCAGTCTATCAGAAAAGTATTCTGTGCTTTTTGGGGAGTGAGGAGGAAAAGTACTACGTGCCCATCCCTGTGTTGTGAAAGAA